>NC_081524.1:13875926-14050926 GCF_030273125.1 Centropristis striata
CAGTGCTGGTGAATGGTCTCGCCGCACCCATTATCATTCAGCTATAGTGAAAAAAGCCTTTGGCTTGTTGGTATAATCTTTTTGGTGGCACCAAGCCCAGGATGCAATGATGGTGTCCTTGCAAAATAGACAGAGAAGACAGTGGAAGGGGCGGGAGAATACTGCTTCTGAGAGACCAATGGCAGACTTTTACCAACAGTGTACATCCGGTGAGTCAGATTAAGTGGATAGAAATCCCTTGTGTATCCATGACTATGTTGTTGCAATTATTGCCATCATTTGTGGGAGTATACAGATGGAAAAGTGCAACAGATGGATGCTGGGAACATATCATTTCTGACTAAACTGACTTAAAACAACCTCTCAGGTTTGCTACAGCAGACTGCTGTTGTATCATGTTTGCTTTTGATAAACTGGAGATGTTCTTGTGCACTACACAGGGATTGTGGATGGAAAGCTAGAAAAACCATGATGGGCTTGAATAAAACGTCCCTATTTACTATGTAAATGTGAGCAATGAGCATTGAACAGGGTTTTAAATCGTATTTTGTTAATGTTTTTGTGCATATCTTTTAGTGTGAACATTCATACCTGTACATTGGGACTAATCCCATTCTCCATCAGTATCTGGCAGACCTCAGCGTTCCCTCCCAGAGCTGCCCAGTGCAGAGCGGTGTGACCATCCACGTCTACCAGGTCCACACGTGCAGAACCTTTATTCAATACATCAACATTTCAGCTAAAGTGACACACTTAAACATTCAAATAATCTCCTACATCATGGAGTTTAATATTGTTGCCATGACTAGTACCTTAACCCATAAGAACTCAGAGCCAGTTATCCTTAAAGGATGTGTTCTATAAGTGGACCACATTGAACACATTTCTGATGTTTTAAAAAAAAATCTACCCCTAAATGTCAAAGATCTGTGATGAGACATAAACATTACAATGGGCGTTTATGGTCTTTATGTTTATGATATTTCTTATTTTAAAATATAAAAAAACTAGACACATTTTCTGCTTACAGAGACTTAAATTTAAGAAATTTACCTTTTTACCATAACATTTATCAAAATTGTGACTTTAATTTGTGCAAGAAATATCAGAACAAGTCAGAACAAGTTAAATGCAATACAGGACAAACTATTAACAGATTAGAATTGTTAAATGGGTTTAAACTTAGCCTCGTCACAAAAAATAAGCTTTTTAAAATTAGCTACTTTTACACATTTCTGTTTCCAGTCACAGCCACATTTTTGTCAAAGTCACATGACCACCACACCAGGGTGTTGAGTATACGTCTCTTAGGGATTTAATGAGTTAATGTGAAACATAAAGCTGAATATGGGAGATTATAGAAGATTTAAAGTGTTTGTTACATGGGTGTCACCATGGGTTCTTATGGGTTAATGATGAAAACTCAGAGCACAGTGAGAGTAAAGACAGTGAGATAATTGGGGTGCTTGCACATTTGTACCCATTACACCGACCTTTGATGAGTGTCAGTATGACATCTCTGTGTCCCATCTCACAAGCCCGAAACAGCGGTGCATGTTTCATCACATCCAAAGAGTCGACCATGGCTCCCCTCTCCAGCAGCAGCTTGACTGTGCTCACATGGCCTGACAGGGAGGCCGCATGAATTGCTGTGTGAACACCCACACAAACACAGACAAATAAAAATGAAGAGATAAGAGGTCCTGAATCCAACTGGACAGTAAACACCCTCAGGACTCCTCTCTCGCCTGCCCCTTCTTTGTTCATTCATCCCCTTGACTGCAGCTCCTCTCTGGGCTGTGGCTAAAGCCTGGTCAATGGCGGGTTAAATGGACGGAGGAATTTAATGAGGAGCAATACACTTAAGCGCCTTGGTGGCTCCCCAGTCCCCCAGACAGCACAGACTAGAGTCAAGTGCATGGAAGTGATCTGGGCACCAGTCAGCTCTGCTGCCCTTCACACTGTCTCATTAGGATGACTCAACTTGTGCATGTTATGCATGCATAAACAGTGACTGCCTGGCTGAGCAGAGGGGCTATCGTCATGGAGATTATATGCCCAAACAGCCCCGGGGGACAGAGTGTGGCACTAAGTCATGTGTGTCTGCATGTGTGTGAGGACAGTGCTGGCAGTGGTGGGAGTCTATTCAGAGGGCTTGCACTCATTTTGCTGACAGTATCACTTCCCTCTCTCTCTCTCTCTGAGCCTCACTTTCTCTCTAGCACCTTAAGGGGAATCCCCTGTGACATCATCACCTCTGGCCTTAAACATGCAGCAGGCCACACTGAAAAAAAAAACACACAACACACAACAAAGGACAAAAGTGTGTATGTTTGTGTGATGGATGTATTATAAGATCAGGATACTGGACAAAAGATGGCGCCTATTCAGTTTAATAAGAACTGATTGCCTGATGCATACGACAAAAACATTTCTAGTTTCTGGGTTTATTTAAAAACTTTGACAGTTCAGAAGATTTTCAGTTTTACAGATGTCTCTTTAATAATGGTGGTCTATGGGGAAAAAGCTTTTTTTGTTGCAATACTACAAAAAGTGATTGGAAAAAATTGGCAGCACTTTTGCAGGTTTAACCCATTGAAGCCTGGAAAGCGGATACGTAGTTTTGTAGTATTTGTATAAGCTCTCAAATACTTTTTGAATTTCATTTCTATCTGCTACAGAGGCTGAAAAATCTATTATTTAGTAGAAGCGTTGACACTTCTGTTGAATTTCCAGAAAAATTTCAGGTTTTATGGGCTTATTTTAAAATCGCCCAGAGGTTTTACAGGCGTTTTAGGCATCAATGGGTTAAGGCACTTCCACATTAGCTTCAGTTTACGGAACAGGAGGTCGCCACTTGATCCAGGTCATATTAAATGACAGCATCCATGGTTTGTGTACAGTATCGTGACCAGCAGTTATGAGGAGACTTAGTGGCTCACCTGTGCCTCCGTACTTGTCGGCCATGTTGATGTCAATGTGAGGGGTGAGGGCCAGCATGGTGCTGATGACATCATCACTGCCCTTCCCAGCAGCCCACATGAAGGCCGTCCTCCCCTCCAGATCAGGTTCATCCTTCACAGACGGGTGGGACAGAAACACACCCACTGTCTCCTACAGACACACAGAAATATAACTACTTTAGACAGTGTACATACAGAAGAGACAGCTTTATTTCAGCATAAATAATACAATATTTGGATAAAGGTGCATGAAGCTGACTCAGTTGGTTTCCAAGCTTTGTGTGTCAATGTTTGTGACTCACAGCATTGTTGCTCTGAGCACCATAGTGCAGAGGTGTTGCTCCTTGGCTGTCTGAGGGAATGGTGCCCGATGTGTTTCTTTCCAACAGCAAGTGGACAATTTTGGCATGGCCTGAAAAACACATTTATATTAGTGGGATGTGGTGGGGGACAGACAATGACAAGGATCTACAGTAATGAGCTGGGACAACTGCTCAACTATACCTATATATGAAAAGCACCTTGTGTTTTTTTACTTTACAAAACTGTCAACAGTTAATTACACAATCGTTAACCACTGTGTTTGTCTTTTATGTTGCTATGCAAACAGGTCGTAAACCCAAGACAAAAGCCTCTTTCACACAATCTGACACAGTCTGTCTGAAATGTTCAGGAAGAACTCCTGCACAGGGCCAAGTGACAATGGGAGCACGGATTGATGTTCAGGGAAATCTGTACCTCTAATTTCTAACCTCAAGACCTCGTAGCATTTCAGGAAACAGGCCAGTATGGCTTAATGTGAATGAAAGCAGTTAAATTGTGGGGACAAGCATGTAAAGGGTTATGTCCATCTGACAAAAGACGCTTTTTGTCGGCTCATTTTGGATTTCAAAGAGATACAATAAACGAAACCATGCCTTTGAATCAATCAGAGCAACGAAGCATGTGATGTAGCGTTTAGTGACACATGCAAGATGGGGGCGGCCTGGTCACAAACTTTTTAAAATGTTCAACTTTCCAGTTGAGAAATTTGCGACGTCCTAACAAAATCTTGATTCATATTTGATCAGTGCTTCCCAGGTTAATAGTTTGATGTGAGTTTTGTGAGTTGCGCTGGATGTCCGTCATCATATCAAACCCGCCCCATGGAGGAGGGTCATGCCTGGTGGAAATCTGTATGAATTTGGGAATGATCAGTTATTTCTGCCAGCAAAATTATACATGAGCTTGACAGATCTGACTGGTTTCTAGGATACTCAGGACCATGACCATGTTCCGAATGTGAATTTCATAGAAATTAATCTGACAGCTGTTGATATTTCAGTGTGGGCCAAAGTGCTGGACCAACAGACAAAAGAATCCCTTCGAGACATGCTGCTAGCATGGCAAAAAATAAATAAAACCATGCAGGAAAGTACCCTTCTATTTTAGCTTTGAATCAGTTGACCAGTGTGCAAATTAATTTTGTTTTGGGAGAATTATCATAGTTTACACATGAAAATGTCAGTGTGCAGCTGTCATTCAGGCTGTACTGGGTCACATACAGGATGCGTGTTCACTCACCGAGCAGAGCGGCCCAGTGCAGCGGTGTTCTGAAGAGGTTATCATACGCTGTCACATTACACCCCTCGTAAGACGTCAGCACCTCCACCACGGCCTCGTTACCGTCGGCAACTGCAAAGTGCAGGGGCGTCCGTCCCTCATAGTCCTGCCAGTTCAACAGGGACTCAGTGGGAGCTGCCTCCTTCTCACACACACACACACACACACACACACACACAGTAGAGAATTAATTTGTTTGCACAATTCTCATTTTCATCTAAACATATTAAATTTGTTTGTCTGTTTAAAACTGCCTATTCCCTTTGATGACTTTTACCCTGTCCAATATGTCAATATGTCTATTGTATTGTATTGTATTTTAGATTGTATTTTATTGCTGTTTCTTTTCTATCCTTTTGTACGGTGTCCTTGAGTGCCAAGACAGGCGCCTCCAAATAAAATGTATTATTATTATTATTTTATAATGATTTTTTTTGTACCAAACAAAGATTTTCTTTTAAATCTGTTGAATAAAATTTGTACTCCAGGACATCTCTGTAGCACCACAAATATTGTGTTTCCTGTGATCTGGGTTTTGCACTAGTTCATTTTGCAATTTCTATAAATTTCAGATTAATTCTTCCTCCCTGCTTTGTGTGTGTGTGTGTGTATGTGTGTGTGTGTAGAATAGTGTGTACCAGTATACAGCGGACAGTTTGTGTAGCACTGGGCTCCTGGCTGTGTGCTGCCCAGTGCAGAGGGATCTTGCCCTCGCTGTCAGGGATGCCGATGTTGGAATCGTGCTTGATCAGGAGGCGAACGTGTTCTGGTCGGTTATAAAATGCTGACCAATGGAGAGCAGTTTGCTGCACGGAGAAAAAGAGACGGATGAAAAAGAAGAGCCAAAGATAATGAATGGAGTCCAAAACAGAGGGGGCTGTTGTAACTCCAGGTTTGAGGCTTCCATTTACGTTACAAAAATTACTCTGCTTTGACAGGAAATATGAGGGCAACGTGCTACACAAAGCCCTTATTGAAGATCCAGCAGTGAGCTGAGATCGTAGCTCAGATACTGCCAGCATGACGGCTACTGAGCTATTCTGGGATTCGCTGAAACCACTGTCATCTGACACGATGATGCATATTGGATTATTACAAAACTAACTACTGATGTCAGATCCACATCAGCTTCAACAGACAAAGGAGACTGTGTATTTGTGTGTTTGTGGTCTTATCAGCAGAACACAGGACAAAGCCACAGATTGTTAAATCGTTCGCTGCTGTTCGAGTGTGTCTCTTGGTGGTTGTGTGTGTGACCTCAAATTCCTGCTGCTTCTAACGAACTATCTCCAGTCAGTCAGTTATCTCTGAGCAGGTTATTGGTCAGACGCCAGACAGGAGGCTTTCTGACTGAGGACAAACAATGGACAGTTGTGGAGACCAACAATCCCCCACCAACTTATTTGTGTGTATCTGTACTGTAGTACCTTGTTCTTGTCTTGTGTGTCGACCTCTCCCGGTCCGATGTGTTTGAGCAGCAGGGCGAGGGCTTTTGGGGAAGGGTGGCGGGTGGCGAGGTGGAGCGGGGTCATCTCCTCTAAATCTTTCTGAAGCCAGTTAGCACGTCTGGAAAGCAGAAGCTTCAGGAAACGTACATTCCCCTGCGACACAGAAAATTTGCTCAAAAATCACCAATTCTGCTCAATATTAGTCATGATTGAGCAGCAATGACACACACACACACACACACACACACACACACACACACACACACACACACTCTCCCCAGGCTTTTAGCTGTGTCTGGTTCAATCCGCAGGTCATCCATCTTCCCTCCTCCTGTTTCTCTGTTCAGCGTCTGTGATGAGCTGTTAAACAGTAAACAGCGGCTCTCTCTGCCTGTCGTCCGCTCCACATCATCATCACCATCATCATCCTCAGTTTTGGGCTCTCACCACCGGGCCGCCGGGTGATGTATTGTGCAACGGCAGCGCGTGTGTGTGTCAACGCAGGCATGACCGTGTACATGTGTGAGTCTGTTTTGTATATTTGCCATCCTGTGACCACAACGCCTCAGTCTGACAGATCTATCTCGTGTGTGAGCATGCATCTAGACTGTGAGTGTGAGTGTGTGTGTGTGTGTGTGTGTGTGTGTGTGTGTGTGCGTCCTCCCTATTCTCAGTCCAATTAGATCGGTAATCCCTGGCCTCTCTCCCTGTCTCAGCCATTTATTGATCAGATGTCAAAGAGACAGGGCTTCCCATCACTAGCATCCCAACACACACACATATACACACACTCTCCAGCTATGAGACAGACCCCAATTACCTCCCCTCTTTCTATGATGATCCTGTATCAGTACTCTCCCCCAAAAAAGGCACCAATACATAAATGAGTTGTAAAGCAATATTATTAGCACCACATCCCACTGTTCCCCTTCTACGTCCCTCAAGAGACAACAGACCACCCTGCCTCATTGTTAACCTCTGACTCTTCCTTATTGTAGACTGAAGTGAAAATAACATTTATCTCCTCGTTTTATAAGTTTCAGTAGTCAGAATGCTGTGAAATGGGACTTTAGTGTTCGTGTGGCAGGATGATAAATCAGTTGCCAGTAACCCCCCACAAGCCTTAAAGCCATAGCTACATCCACTAGGGGGCACTGGCCTCCCACTGGATCTCATGGACTGTCACAATTTCTCTATTTGCTATTAAACCTTTGTGAGATCACATCTTCATATTCATTCCATTTTCATAAATCTAGCCACTTATCAATTCTTGTGATTTGACTCAAATTTGTGCCTCAAAAAGTGCTCAGACAGATGCAACATTAGTGTGTGTGTGCTCCAGTGTGTGTATCTGTGGGTGCCCGGACCTTCTGCGCGGCGAGATGCAGGGCGGTGCGCTGACAGTGGTCCGTCTTGTTGACCGAGGCGCCGGCCTTCAACAGGGTCTCTGCACAATCAAGGCGGTCAGCCAGCACACAGTACATCAAAGGGGTCCGGCCAAACTGGTCCTCACGGTCCCGCAGCGAGGGCTCTGCTACACACACACACACACGCACACACACACACACACACAAAGCACACACACAGACAGACAAAGCACGCGCACACACACACACAAAGCACAATTTAAGTCAGAGGGGAAGCGTTAATAGCTATTTGGGTCAATATGCCTTGAATTTACAAAGTACAATTATGTGGCTTGTGATGGAATATGTTAAAAACTGTCTTTAAAAGGCAACTCCTTGTACTTCAAAATGCAGTCTTTTATTGCTTGCATTTAATAGGAATTCCACTTCCACTTTTCTCAATTATTTGGAGCAGCTGGAAGCCATAAGGAAATACTGTAACACAGATAATCTGGAGGACCGCGACGCCTCCTTGCGAAGAGTAAGTGAAAATCTGCAATGATCATTCAATGCTCTTTATATTTATTTTTACCCAATATCTCTATTTTACGCCTGTGCAAGACTCAATTCTCGAATGAGTGAGCTGAGTGGTTAATTTGTTTGGTTACTTGTGTGACTTTGGTGTTGTAAAGGGTTAGTTTCGGAAAGTCACACAATAACAACCAAACTAAACAATCAAGTAAGGACTAGACCAGCAACTCCCATGTTCTGTGTGGTAAAATGACTGTTTTTGTCAAAGGAGTCTGGTGGCTTTGAAGGGAGCATAGATAATAGTGTCAGCTCCCCCTTTTAACACCTATCTGATGGCATGGTAAAACAGAGAAAATATTCTAAATACAGTTTATACTTAAGCTGATATTCTTGTTTTAGTTGACCCTTTTTCTGTTGTTCGTATAGATTTTTGATCACCCCATCCACAGAACTACATTGTTTTTTCAAACTGGCATACACTCTATAACTGGACACTACTTCACTTGCTTTTATCACATTGTCTTGTTTTTACCATGTTGTCTTGTTTTTAAAGACGTTTAAGATTTTAGACTTTGTAAGGTGACCTTGGGTGACATGAAAGGTGCCTATAAATTAAATGTATTATTATTATTATTATTATTTTGCTTCTGTGTTGGTACTTCTGCCTGCTTCTTCAAACTGGTGGCACACCGACTGCCATCTACTGTACAAAACACTGAAAATTGTAAAGTAACTCATACAATACAACACTTCTGAACGATCCTTTAAATATGTACATGTCTGCATGTCCTTTCACAGAAGGGTGGCCCATCCTTTTAGCAGAAGGACCACGGTTCCAGCTTCCATGCTGACGAGCACCTGCTCTGCTGTAATTTCTCTGAGCAAAACCCAAATCTCCCACCAGCTGCTGCAGCTGTCCCTGCACTCTGACCTTTATGCAGATTGGGGAAAATACAAAGAAATGTTCCTTATGGTAATCATTACTACACATTTATGTTAGTGGAACGCTTCGTGTTTGTTGTGTCTTGATGGATCTGTGTGCTCTACCTATGTTATGCAGTATATGTGGTGACTTGCCTGTGATGAGTTTGAGGAGGGCGCTCCGATCACCGTTGACTGCTGCAGCATGAACCTGCGAGCCCAGAGACGCAGGTCCTGGGCTGGACGTCGCTGAGGCCTGAAACAGGAACATATAGAAGGTCAGAACTCAAGCTGCAGCAACATCCAGTCAGCTGTTAAATACAGTGACATTAACATGAGTCTATACTTCTTTACCATTCATTTAGCTCCAAACATACCCCACAACTGGACATAGTTAGACTCATGCATAATGCAATAATAAGCCATGTTAAGATAGCTACAACTACCATATTCCAAGTCACTTAGGAAAACAAACAAACAAAAAAATAAAGAAATATTACTTAAGATAGATAGGTAGATATACTTTATTTATCCCAAGCTGGGAAATTACAGTCCCTCTCACACCCACACACCATAAAACACCATTAAAAATATTACCAAATAATAAGTTTAATAGATGAGAGTGATGGAGGAGTAAACATAACATTGATCATATTTCTGACAGATAACAAACACCTCAAACTCTGTTAGCAGTCAACCACACAATAAAATAGATACTTTCCGATGCTTACAGTAGAGATTGTGTGTGTGCGTGTGTGTGTGCGTTTGCGTGTGTGAGTATATGTGTGTGTCTGCTCCTGCTGAGGGGGCTAAATCTCTTCCTGGCCCCACTTAACCAGAGCCCAGTGAAAGCTGGGTAATCTGCAGACAGGAAGCAGCTGGGGAGGGGGAGACCCTGTGTGAGCATGTAAGAGGGGGGTCTCTCTTCATGTCTTATTCATGTCTCATTAATACTGCAGCATGCCTTGCTGTGTGTGTGTGTGTGTGTGTGTGTGTGTGTGTGTGTGTGTGTACGTGCGTGCGTGCATGTGTGTGTGTGGGTTTGGAGATTGGGGACAAGCCCTGCGGGGCACAACACAGAAATCAATTATTGCCCCTAAACACATAAATGCTGGAGGCACAAACTCAAGCAACAATTTAAGATTTCGCCGAGACATTTTCATTATCGGTCACACACATCGATGTGATTCACCACTATCAGCTTTTATACAACACATCTGATAGGAAAAATTGATGATAAAGTACAGGCCGATTACTTCAGCCACATTCTTGGAAACTTTTAACTCTTGTTCGCTAAACTGAATGATCTGAAGGGAGACTCCAGTGTCCTCCATCTTTCCTTCTCATCCCCCTCTCTCTTCCCCCGCCGTCACCTCATAAAGAGCGCTCCTGTAGACACTGCGTGCAGCATGGCAATTACCCATCATGCACGCTGCTTTCTCACGCTCTGTCAAGTAGTGGCGGAGACTAAATACAGGTTAGTTAATGCATTTACTGCAGTAGGTCTGTGTGCACGTAAAGGAGAATGGTAGGAGCGGCACATGAAGGTGTGTGTGAGCAGTTTGTGTGTGTGTGTGTTGGGCACATGTGTCACGTCATGGGAAGTTATTTTCCGTGAGAGAGAGTTTTTACAGGGGCTTTACCGAAATCAACCACAAACATCTCTAAACATCCTTAATTTACAATGATTACTCAGTCAGTAATGCGCGTACATGCGCACAAACACACGCAGTCTGCAAATACTAATATCTAACACATGCACAAAAGACTAAGAGGACATGAAGAGTAACATCATGATTCTCATGTTAGAAGGGACAGTTATATTATATCTTGTAGCTAATACATCATACTGTTCTACTGCACTATAACATACATTTTTCTTTTTTACTTTATACTGTCTTGCCACATCATATACTACTTAACATTTCTATTTTGCTATATCAATACAGACAACACTGTCTTACATATTATTTCCAGCAATTTCATTTTGTCTGCTTCTGAATATTATTTCTTAGTTTCTTAGAAACTAAGAAATAAGCCTTACATATTAATCCATAAAGTAAGTAACTAAGAAATAAGCCTTACATATTAACCCATTGAAGCCTGGAAAGTGGATATGTCGTTTTGTAGTATTTGTATAAGCTCTCAAATACTTTTTGAATTTCATTTCTATCTGCTACAGAGGCTGAAAAATCTATTATTTAGTAGAAGAGTTGACACTTCTGTTGAATTTCCAGAAAAACTTACTTTAAAATCGCCCAGAGGTTTTACAGGCGTTTCAGGCGTCAATGGGTTAATTGCAATATTTTCATCAGGTGATCACTTTTTACATAACTATGCTAGACTTGCTGCTATTAATCATACCATGCCACTTTACCTTAGCCTGTTATTGCGCTTGTATAGTTCATATTTATATTTTTACTCTTATTCTAGTTGTATATACCTCATTTTTTATTCTAAGTGCTATTTATTTTCCACTTCTCTCTCTACTTGTGCTTATTTCTGTTTGCTGCAACACCTGAATTTCCCTTCTTGGGATCTATAAAAGGCCTATCTTATTAGGTTTTTCCCCAGTGTATTGCAAGCCGTGTGTTTACCAGGGATTTATTAAGAATGGATGTATTTAAACTACAGCTACAGTAGGGTGGCTTTGATGGAAATATAGATATAGTGGTTCAATAGCTGACCTGTGAGATCTGCTTGTTAAAACATGAGAAACTGCAGGTTTTAGTTCAGTTTTCTTTACCCTCCAACACTTCCAACAAGCTAATGTGTCCTAGCAGTCTAACTTCAGTAATACTCTGTTATCTATATTATATTCTGTTACCACAGCAACTATATGGCCCTCACTTAATGTTGCCGTCAAAAGTAGGAGGAATAATGTGCTTTCTGGATTTTGGGGAGAACTGTCCCTTTATCATCCTCTTACACACACAGCAACATCGGAAGTGTTAATTCAACTCACAGAGTGTTAAATGTAACACTTTTTCTGAGTTTATATAGTTCTCACGGATTCCGAGTTAAAATTACACTTTGAAAAGTGTTAATATTTTAACTCTTTAATAGTGTTAAATATTTGACACCCTTTATGACACCATATAAGTGCACTTTTAACTCCAAATTGTGTTATCCCTTTCACTAAGAGTGTTAATTTTTAACATACATTGGGTTACTTTGACACATTAAAGTGTATTTCCAACCATAAAATCATGTTATTTCCGTTCACTCATGTGATAATTAACATTCATTGTTTTGTTTTCCAATACATTAAAAGTGCATTCTGTCTTTAGCCGAACATACAAGTCACAAAATCTGAAAATCAACTCCAGCTGAAGTGAATCTAATTCAGGTGTTAACATGTAACTTGATTGACAACGCTGGCAGAGCTTTTTGATCACTATAAGTGTTAAAACAACTCCAAAATCAACACTCACCAACTCAAAATGATTAACACTGAAAGAACAACACTACAGATTTTGCTGTGCAGATGACTGGTATTCACTGTATTTCTTTTCAATCTTCACATAAGCTTATTCTAAACTTTTCCTTCTTCTGTTGACTTATTTTGATCTTTTTCGGCATTTTTGGAGTCAATATGAAAGCCCCCAGCTGCCCTGACAAAAATATGAATTGATTTATGAATAATCTTAGTTGCAGAGAAAAAAAACATAATTTGGCCAAACACAGACATGAGGGACACAAGTCGATACCTGAATCTATGCAAGGGACATTCATATTGCCAAGAGCGGGCAATTAGAGTTTCATGAGGACCTGAGTGTTTTGGAAACACCTACAGTGCATCCAAATTTGGCTAAAAAGGCTTTTGCAATACAGTGTCTGAAATCAACAAAAGAGGGTGTAAAAACAACACCAGGTCCTGTTGAGAGGTTTGGAGTGGTCTCATTTAGCCATTCATACGCGTTCCTCAGGGAGCACTCCACTTGTTAATATGAAGACAATAACTCAGAGTAAACTATTGATCACGGGCGGAGGTCCAGACCTAGTGATTGTGCATCTGTATAGGTATTGATTCATGTTGATGCTGACATTATTTAGTCTTTATTCATATTCGGCCTCATATAACCGCAGTGAGTTTAACAAAGAATCCAGAAACTCCCACGAAACCTTTCAGCAACACGACAGGAGTGCTGTAATACACACCGCTGCCTCCTCTCACACCAACACACACACACACACACTGGACACGTACTGTAACTAACACTTCAATTGATGCTGTTTGAGACAGACAGGCAAAGAAACCGGGGTGTCAAAGTCTGCGTGTGTGTGTGTTTGTATTTGTGTACAATGTGTTTGTCTGTTTGTTTCTCTAGCTGTCTGTCACCGTGAAGGTGTCTGCTTTTGATAGAGGACATAGCTAAGGCATGCTGGGTAAGCAGTGGGGAACAGAGCCTGAGCCTGTGGCCTTTATTTCAATTCTAGACAAGCAAGCACACACACACACACACACACACACACACACACTTTTTATATACGTGTGTCTTTATACAGTTAATACAGTTATAAAAGAGTGTGTTTAGGCTCTTAGCCAACATGGGGCTATTACTGGTCCCTATACCACCTACATATCTGTGTAGGAGTGTGTAGGAGTGTGTGTGTCTGACATGAGAGAGAGGCTGCAGGGATCAGTCCCTGGGTTTTGACTGACAGCTAAAGAGGTGGGAAGAAGGATAATATCAGCCCACAGGGATGCCCACTCTGTAAAGCCCTATTTCTACGGGACTTCCTGGTTCCCCAAGGACCAATGAGCTGGCTCCCTCAGCTGGGGGCTGGGCCCTGGGGCACAGCGGGGCCAATCAGCAGGGGGCGAGAAGGCTGAGTGACACATAGATCTGCTAATTTACATCATTACCACAATGCATCCTGACAAATGAGCCCCCAGGGTGTGAGCCAATCACCTGGGAGAGTAATGCAATTAGGCGGGACCACAGCTGTCAATCTCACAGCCACAGGGGTCAGGTAGTGGTGCCTGTGGCTAAAACACCCCTGCCTGCTGCCTGTCGTTCACACACACACACCATCTATACATGCACACATACGTATATACACATATAGAGTGGTGCTGGTGCTGATATGAGGTGTAGGATTAAGGCTGCATAATTAATTGAAACTTTATCAAAATCACAATATGGAAATTTAAGAACTTTTCAAGCACTTTCATCACCTAAACCATTTCCAGAATCTCACAGTCAAGTTTAAATTGTTACAATAAATGTGAGTGCGCTAACATTTACAGAATTAATTCATACCCACAGTAATCAATGTATATTGAGTAATATTGAGTATTTGTGCACAGAACTTATCTAGCTATTAGCTAGCTTAGCTTGTTTTATATGAGACACCACAAGACGACAAACAAATATGGCTGCAAGATCTCCCGGCTTTCAAGTCATATTCTACACTAAAAAAATCTTTGTTTGCCGTTCAAGCAAACTCCTTCAAGAATTGTCTCTAAACTGTACAAGGGCCTATTGAAACAACAGGGGAGAAATACAGAGTATATAAAGAGTTGTCTGGGAGCGATTGGCATAAGATATTTCAGACTCAACATACTTCAACAAGTTCTAAAAAATGGAGGGAGTTTGGTTGGAAAAATTTAATACGGTTTATTATTACACCCAAAATCAAAAATAAACAATTAGGCCAACAACAATATTGTTGGAGAAATTGTGGGCAACTGAACGCCAACCATTCTCATTTTGGTCATGTGAGAAAATACAATTGTTTTGGGAAGGGGTTTTAAGAGCTATGGGTGAAATTTTGGGGTATAATATCCCTAATGATCCACGGTGTATATATATCTAGGACTGGTACCAGATAATGTAATAGGTAAAGAAAACATATACCTGTTCAAGATCCTATCACTTGCAGCTAAGAAAGCCATTACAAGAAGTTGGCTGAGAACTGACCCTCCTGGACTGAACCACTGGCTGGACATTGTAGAAGAAATTCGATCAATGGAACAAATGACCCACAGTCTAAGAATTAAAACAGAGCTATATGTTGTAAGATGGACAAAATGGCATCTCTATGTGTCAAGGTAGTGTTTACCCCCTTGTGTTTTTGTATGTTTCTGTATGTGTTTTTATTGACTGGAAAAAATAAAGTTAAAAAAAAACAAAAAATCTTTACGTTACGGTACAAATTCTCACAAAAAGTAATCACACGATGATCATTTTAATGGAATGGAGAATAATAGTGCAAAAATGATCATTCCCTTCAACATTGTCAATAAATTGCAATCGAACTACCCATCTAAATAATTGAAATAAACTTTTTTTTTTACAAATGGTGCAGCCCTATGTGGGCTATGTGTGTCGAGTACAGGACACATTAGATGCTGCTTCTCCATCTTTCTCCTGAGGCTGAAAGGTGGGAGGTGGTGTGTGTCTGCTCCAGGGACTCAGAGATTGACTTGTGTCCTCTGAGGACTTACACCTGAGCGCAAGTGTGTGCACCGCCGCATACATCTGGGTGTGTGTTTACATTTGCCAATGTGTTTTAGCCCACTGGGACACCGTGTTGTTTATGCTCTGAGTCAGAGCTCTGTGTGAGAACTATGACAACAAAAGGGGGAAGAGGGCGGAACCATAGGGGAGCTAAAACTGTTTGCAGAATAGCCTTGCATTTGACTGGCATGTAAGGGAGCGCTGCTGGTAATGAGGCTTATCTTAGTCTCATTAGGTGTAGTGATATCATACCGGAGCACTCCACTGAGTCGATAGGGTTCTGCCCAGCATGTCGTTAATGTTTGTGGTGTGTGTGTATATATGTGTGTGTGTGTGTGTGGGCTGGTCGATGCTGCTGTGACTGGCAGACTGTCAGGCGGTACTAGAGATTAATCAGAGGCACTAATAACACCCAGGCTCTGTCTCATAACACCTTTGCTTGCCCCTTCATAGCTTCACTACTAAAAAAGAGGAAGAGAGCATCTTCATAAAGGAAACAGCCTGAAAATCAAGCACACAACTTCTGCAACAGCGAGCTGACACAGTCCCCATCACCTAGTGTGTGCGTGTTTCAGGCACTGCTTGAGACACTCTAAGAGTTAGGGGAGATGTGTGTTTTGTGTCATCCCATTATATCACTAATGAGCCGCCCTCAGCAGGGAGGGAGGGGGGGGTGAGAGACGGCAAGGCGGACAGAAAAAGACAGACGAAGAAAAAGAGTGAAAAGAGGAGAGGAGAGAACGAGAAGGGGGAAGGGAGACAGAGACCAGCTTGGGGACTTTTTCCTCTTCTCCTCTCCGTATCCTTTTTCCAACACCTCTGAGTCTAATTGGACTAAAACTGTGATCTAATTAAATGTCCAATTAAAGCGCAGAGAGCAATGTGCCCACCGGCGAATCAGAGTACAGGGACATAATCAGCTGGAAAAACAAACAAAAAAATCAATGGGACCAATGCGAAATGGAAGAAGATGGAGAAAACAGAAAAGGGAGGAGAGGGCCAAACAGGGAGACGACAGACAGATGAAATCAGAGTGCAGGGAGAGCGTGATGGGTGTGTGCTGCATGTAGTGTCATAGGACTTTCTTTAGACAAGATTACCTCACAAAATATATGGGTGTGTTCCAATACCCATTCTGCCATACTATTTTTTATGCCAGAATAGGATTTTGTACGTCAAATGCAGTATGCCAAAAACAGCAGGAAGTCCTACTGCATCTGGTCACATTTTGCAGTTTGCAAGCCAGCAGGCTTTATGGCCCTCCTGACCCACAATCCTCTGTGCAGCATACATGAGCCAGAGAGTTAAAGTTCAAGGAACAATGTTATGACGAAGTAGTATGTCCCAATTGTATGCGTAAAGCATGAAGAGTATGTACATTGTAAAGACGGCCGCAATATTAACTAAAAGTCTAAAGAATAAGTATTTTTTGACTTATACACAGCACATATAAATAGTTACAGAACAAAATATTATAATGTATACTGTTAAAATAACTGATTATTTTCTATATTGGTAAATTATTTTATGCTTGATTTCTGCTCCTCTGTTGTCTGTCTCTGTTGTCTGTCTCTGTGCGTGACGCAGGTCACTATCAAAACCTTGAGTGTAATATCTCTCTCTATGCATTTATATTAAATTAGGCAATATGATTTTGATACAATGATTAGGTTTGTGTGTTAATTTTGGTTTAGAAACTTTGAATACATATATTTCATTGTCTGTTTCATATTTTTTAGACTTTTAGAATCTATGTGAGACAGTGAAAATCCTTTGGCTCTGTAGACATAATATCTTTGGAAGACAAAACAAGGCAGGAGGTTTTTGTTGAATGTTCTGGAGAAGAGGCCAGGATGGCCTTGTCCGGGGCAGCAAGATCGTATGCCCAGCTGGCATGACGTGCCGTTGTGTTAATTGGGACTGGCGAATCAGCAAGTGAGGAGGGCGGAACTTCCTGGAGGATGTTAGAATAATTTGAATATTATACGTTGTTTAAAATGAAATGTTACTGTCTTCCTCTCTTTTTCCTCTTTGTGATTTTTTTCCTAACAGTCATCACAGGTCACTATGCATGCGTAATTCACTAAATCTTGATAATGTCTATCTCTATGCATTTATATTAATCAGGTAATATGATTTTGATACATTGATTGTGTTTGTGTGTTAATATTGATGTAGAAAACTATGATTACTTTAATTACATATATTCCATTTGCTTAAACTAATTAAGATTCTATAATCACAAAAAATAGTATTGTCTGTCTTATATTTTTTAACCTTTAAAAGAACATGTAGATATTGAAGAATAGTTGGCTCTTGTTATATTTCTGTAGGTCATAACAAGGCAGTATGTTCGTCATAACAAGTTTGTTAGCAGGCCACATGGCCTTGTCCTGGGCAGCAGTGATTGTTTTGCCCAGGTGGCCTGACGTGTGACGGTATGAAAGAAGACTGGCGAATCAGCGGAGGGGGAAGGCGGGACTTCCTGGAGGAAATCGACCAGCATGTTTTGTAAACAATTGTAAGGTTATTTTAATGGGTTCCAGGGAGAGAGTCGTGGTTCAGACTTCACAAACTGAAACACGTCTGTTTGTATTCAGGGACATGAGTTAATTTTGAACCCGGAGATCTCTGTAAAGTGCACATTTTTTGACGTATTGTAATAAAACTTTGTTAAACTGAGAAACTTGGACGTCTCCAGCTCTTCATTTCCCCATCAACGAATGCGCAGAAAAATGGTGAGGTTTTTTCTGTTGGTGACAGATTATCAATTTTCAAGGTTTCCTCATGCAATTTTTCTAACAAGGAAATCGCCAAGCATGTTTTGTAAACAAATGTTAGTATTTTAATGGGTTCCAGGGAGGGAGTCGTGGTTCAGACTTCACGAACTGAAACACGTCTGTTTGTATTCAGGGACATGAGTTTTGAACCCGGAAAATCTCTGTAAAGTGCACATTTTTTGACGTATTGTAATAAAACTATGTTAAACTGAGAACTTGGACGTCTCCAGCTCTTCATTCCCCATCAACGAACTGCGCAGAAAAATTGTGAGGTTTTTTCTGTTGGTGACAGATTATCAATTTTCAAGGTTTCCTCATGCAATTTTTCTAACAATACATAGCTTTATTTGCCTTGCAGCTGAGAACAAAGTCAAATTTTCAAATGTCTTGTGACATGTAACAACAGGGCAGATCGAATCAAGCACTAAAAGATTATATGTATATGCTGTGCCTTAATTTGTCAATGAACAAAGAAGGAAGAGAAATTTTCAAATCAATAATGTCATTATCAGATGAGTGCCAGTGTTGATTAAGGCTTCTTAAATGTAAACATACATTTTTTTTATTTATTTTTTTGTATCACTGATTTGAACACCTTTGTGTTTTGACAATGCAGTCAATTTGAAGAAGAGCCCTTTGGCTCAGTTAAGTAGTAAAAGACATCTCATTATTATTATAGATATGTTAAAGACTAAAAAATCCCTTCACTAATGAAATATGAATTTTCTGCAGCCCGGTGTCAATCATACATTCCAGTTAAACTTGTGACAGCTTGTGGCTTCACAAATCTCTCAAGACCAACATGTCTTTTCTGCAGGTAAAATATTAGTAATCTCATAGTACTTACATATAGTGCAGGGCTGGACAATACATTAACATTTGTCATATATAAATATAATTCAATTGTGTCTGTCTTGTGATGTTAAACTTTAACGTCTAAAGTAAGGATAGATATGGTTTGGGAAATACTTGAGAATTACACTAGATGTATTTGTTCCAGTTTGAATTCACATTACCATATAGCATAATGCAACAAACACAATATAGTGATTTTTAATACCTCAGCACATATTATGATATATGTCAATGTTGGAAGAAGCTTTTCTTGATATTGTGATGCTAATTTGTGCTTATTTTCCAGCATTAACAATTCAGGAAATACATTTTGCTCTTCCTTCTCTCCTCCACTGATATTCAGACAGGAAGAGAGAGAAATCTTCCTCTGACTCCATCTGTGAGTTGCACACACACTGGGAACCCCCTATGGACAGCTTTAGCCCATAAAATATTAATGCTGGGATTCAATTCAACATTCCACCTTAATCTCCTTAACAATTAGGCTGTTTCCACACACAATTAGGTTTGTTCCACATAGTCTCAATGGCCTTGACTCTAGAGAGAGAATTACAAACCGGTAGTACAGGGGAGATACCAAAGTAACTAGCAGATGTATCCAATAACTACACAAAATCAAACTCTTCTGGGATTTATAAACCTAAATTAAATGTGGGTGGATGCTCTCTATGTGTTGGATTCTTACCATAGCTGCGTTGAGGGGGGACACTTCAGCAGATGTTTCTCAGTTCAGTGCATCCTTCATGGGTGTGGATGCACGTCCAGGTCCCCTACCTGCCCTGATCCTGGCTCCTGCAGGGTCAGAGAAAGAGGATCACTGGCACACTGAGACCAGCCCACCTGTTCACACTAACAACTGCCAGCATAACACTGCTACTGTACTGATTACAGGCAGAGGGAGGATGCCTCAGACTGACACATACTATGTGTTAACCAGTCTTGTCGTCTAATCTGATGAGGTGCAATAATCTTTTGTTTAAGTAAGTGTCTTTGTTATTGAGCTGTGGAGTCTGTGTTTGATTAAGCAGCAACACACACAATTTTGCTGGATTTTCAGAGAACATTTGCAGATAGTTGGTGAGTTGTGCATCAAGATTTCTAACTTTGTTTTTTGCTCAATAATTTAAAACGCATTGTTCAACGGTGAAAAATAGGCCAAACAAAGTATTACAAAAAGTGAAGCATAATGATGCAACTCCCCCTGCTCAAGAGAAATCAGTTATTCATATGCGTACTAAATGACCACAGAGAACAAATGTGTGACAGTGGATTAACTGAATAGCACAGTAATGCTATTGCATTTCAATAACATCGTCTCTTCACTCCTCCTTTGTCTGTTTTATATTTACCGTTTGATGTCCTTTACTCTCAGATGAAATCTCAGAAAGTTTTCTTCCAAGTAGTCCCGTTGAATCGCCACTGTCTGGGAGACCAAACACTACAACTCCCGTTACTTTTTTAACGCAATAAACCGCCATGATTTGAGTTCCCTCCATCATCCAGGTCAGCCGTTTGACAGGTTGGAAAAACAACATTACCCACAAGGCCAAGCGAGCACCAAGGAAGTGTCGCTCGCGTTTCCGTGGTCACCGTGAGATCGGTTCGCCGTCGGTTTCCTGCTGCAGCAAGAAGAGCGGCGTCGAGACGAACTGGGAAGACTCAACACCACCATCTCCAATAACTACTGTACAATGAAACTAATAGCAATATCTCCCTCTCTTGATATCCGCTTCGTCACGGTTGTACTGCTGGTAAGCATATTTACTCCAGCCTTTGACTTTTAGCTCCAGGAGCAAGCTAACGGTAGGCTAACGTTAGGTAGCCTGCTGCTGGGTAGTTAGCTGCTAGCCAACCGATGAGCCTGTAGTGGCATGAGACGTGGCTTTTAAAGTGGCTAAGGTGACTAGCGAGCCTGTCCACTCCCTGATGAAAGTGCAGCTATTGATCAGGTCCACTAGGAAGGCCTTTTGACTGTGTTTCATCAAGCCACTTCCATAACTAATCAAGTTATCCAGCTGCAATGTCAACTTAGCCGGTAGTGTTGAGTAACGTTTGCTCTAGTGTTGTAACAAATCATAATCCTTCTTATATAATCGAGATGTTACTCGCATAACACGTCGTGTATTGCAAACTTTAAAATGAGCTAAGTTGGACTCCTGATAACTTTGTTGAGGACGAATGAAGCATCGAGCTAGCATTAGCTGTTATCACATACCTTTGCTAATTGCTAGCATGGTTAGTTTAAGCCTTTTGTTTATTAAAAAGGTTGGTCTGCTGTGTTTGATTAAACACAGTGCTTATGATTACACGGATGCACACAGTTATTGTCGGACTCATCGTGTATCTGTGTGTGTCTCTGAATGATGCTCACCGGTTGGTAAATTCCTCTGTTGTGGCTCATTCTTATTGGCTGACAACCCGGAACTAGACATAGCGCTGCTGCTGCTGTGCTGTTGAGAGAGTTTTGGGCCTGAAATGAAAACTTCTAACTTCTCTCTGAGTTACAGAGCAGTTTCTCAAGTGGTCTAACCACAGCAACTGTGGTATTTCATATAAGTTTGCAGCAGTGTTGGTCAAAAGGCAGAGTGGCTTTTTTAAAATTTATTTTGCACTGTTTAAACTTTCAAAGAAGATCAGAAAATGACTAAGATAGGTTAAAACTTTATTTATCCCGAGGTTAATTGCTGTGCAGCATTTGAAATATAAAGTGTGAAAAGTGCAGATACAAAGAGTGCAAATAGAAAAAAAGACTAAAACAGTAGTAAATTGCCAATAATTGGTTTAGTCACTTGTTCCAGCTTCCTATATGTGATGCTTTGCTGCCTTTCTTTGTCGCATATATTTATTCATTTTTTTAGTGTTTACTCTGTTAACATTTTATAGATTAGCGTATTCATTACAGAAATTATTGTCATATTACTTTATAAAAGAAATAATGTAGTTTTTAGATAAACCTAATTTTACATCAGTAAACTTTAAACAACTATAAACTTAGGGAAGCATCGTGGCAGTTAAAATTGGACTATTTTTTTTTTTTACAGTTTGAGCTGAAGTTGTTTCACTGTCTGAATGTTTGCGGCCTTCCTTGAAACACATATTTAGTTTTTGAAACACCCATCATGAGGATGACCGTCATATATCCTGTTTAAAGAGGAACTTTATATTGCACAGATCGCGGCAGATAAGAGAGAGTACAGTCATACTTTTAAAGTGTTGTGATGCAATTGAAGTGTTGACTTAAGCCGCTGAAGTTAAATAGGTGCAGTCGGTGTAATGATGATGATGATGATGATGCAGAAATATATGGGATTACATTTGCAGCCTGAATTTAATAATTTAGTAAAAGAGTTAAACTTTTTGTCATGCAGTCTTCTTGGGTTTCTGTCATGACATATTTGTTAAACATGAGATATTCCTTAATTACTCCAGGGAAATTTCCAGTATTAAGTGAATAGCAAAATAAAATGACAATGGATACTAACAAAGCAATAAAATGAACCAGAAGAAATAAAAAAGTATTAACAATAAATCAGAATGAAATGAAATATAGGCGCTTTAATACAAGAGTTCATTTAAGCTATGATTGCCTTTTCTTTTGGAACTCTATTTTCAGTTGAATCAATTTTTTTCCTCCTTTTCACCCTCCAGTGAACATAATTTTAAGCCTTAAATTTCCTCATTAATTCAGGATTATTTTATACAGTGTTGCAATCAGAGCTGCATTTCAGAAATCCACAGCTGTTACATTATAATAACACCTATATTCTTTTTTGAGTGATCCAAAGAGGGAGATACATGAAAGAAAAATTGACGACTGCAAGATTACTTTCCTAACTCCAAAAACTTGCATAAGACTGACAGTAGTTCCACCTAATTTTCACTTAAAGACGAGGTTTCAGAGAAAATGTCTGACAAAAACAGGATGTTTGTAGAAAAGTATGTGTATTACTAGTAAGTAACTAGTGATTGAAGGAAAGCAAATACAGTACATGCAGCCACTAAACTGCCTGAGGGTTGCTTGCTCTGTGATTTGTTGATGATGATTTAAATAACTAAGGTGGCACTTTTTTAGTAAAATAAACAAGTTGAAAATCCTGTGTTTGGACTCTGATTAGAGCAGAGAGATATGCATTTTTTCAACAGCTTCTGGGAAATTTAATTCAAAGTCCATTGTCATCTTGCTGAGCAGCAGTTGTACAATGCAAAATGAGAAAATGTTTCTCAGGGAATGCCATAGCATCCCACACATACCACATATATAACTTTAAACATTCACACAGAAATAAAACAATCTAGTCCCTGATAAACAAAAACTAGTATGAATAGTAAAGTACAGGAAAACAGGAAGTATTTATTAAAAAATTGCATTTTCATCCGCCATTGGCACATATCTTCATTAATCACAATAACTTGACAAATTGGTCAGTGTGCAGGGAGAATCAATCCAACGTGTGCTGTTTTGTAAAACTGGTTACAAGGAGAGGTCAGGTTATGCAGGAAATCATGAGAACACAAATTTGCAAAGTTGCTTTGTATAAATTTGCATGTCAGTGGTGACCAAAACCCAATACCAGGAACAACAGACTGGGACAAAGAACCAAGAAACACTGGAGAGATTATACGTATACTGCATTTGGAGAAAGTTGCTACATCTTGCCTGTTCTTGCTGCATCCATTCTCCATTGCAAACAAAATTATAAAGTACAAAAGGCTAGAATTATAAAGTATAAAAAATACAGTTTTCTCTACAGTCTACAATGATAGGATTGTATAAGGCAATACTTTGGCATGCTTCGGTGCTGACTGCTGAGGCAGGAGTTTAGTACCATGTTGATTATATTTCACTCTGTGAGGGCCGGTATTCAGCTGAGTCAGACTCTAGTTATGCTGGTTAGAAGTATGCTACCAGACTTGTTGGTTCACACAGTCTTTAGTCCTAAATTATTAATTTATCTCGGTCAACTGTCTTCGATATCCCCTCCCCTCCCCCTCCACATAGTTATCTGGACCATCATGTCTCTGTTTTTATGTTCATTTTTGATCTGTCTCTTCCCTGCGTAGGTGATGGGCCTCTCTACCCCCGGACAAGCAGAAATCACCAGTCTGGATTCAGGCAACATCGATGACGTTCTAAGTAAGGCATCGTACTTTACAAAGGAATAGTTTGGCATTTTGGGAGATATGCTTATTCGCTCTCTTGCTGGGAGCTGCATGAGATGATCAATACAACACTCATGTCTATTCATTAATATCAAGCTACAGCCAATACCTTCTTGGATTAGCTTGTCTTGTGCAAACAGCTTATTTCCATGCATTTCTTTCTCATCTAGTTCTTTGCATGAAGCGGATAAGCATATTTCCCAAAATGCAAAATGATTCATTTAATACTAATTCAGATTTTAGCTGTCCTCTTTTCCCCCCTCACTTGCCTTTAATATATATTAATATTTCCTTCTTTTTTATGTCCACCAAGGACGTTTTCAGTCCACTTTGTCAGACTGAATCTCTG
Organism: Centropristis striata; assembly: GCF_030273125.1. Classification (NCBI taxonomy): domain Eukaryota; kingdom Metazoa; phylum Chordata; class Actinopteri; order Perciformes; family Serranidae; genus Centropristis; species Centropristis striata. Next base: position 13,900,349 of record NC_081524.1, read on the forward strand.
TCTGTTAGTTAGCAGCGTAGAAAGGTTTCAGTAATTGAAATTCAAATCATCTCGATCAATTTTGAGATAAAAAATGCAAAATTGTGAAACCCCCGGTATTCAGCAGATGTGGTTTCTAAAAATTTTGGGTAAGCTGGGGAAAAAGTTCTTCTTGTATATATATATCCTTTATTTAACCAGGTAAAAGTCTAGTTGAGATTAAAAAATCTCTTTTCCAAGAGAGACCTGGCCAAGAAAGCAGCATAAAAAGTGACAAGTTACAACATTTAAACACAGTTAACATAAACAATTACCGTAAATACAAATGCAGCCATCGCAACAACAGTTGTGTTATACTTATTATAAAATTCTATGTGGTTTTCTTAGACTCATTGTTGGTATGACCTACTTGATATTCACTGGCCCTTGGCTTACCTTTCCACCAGATAAACATTTAATTACATTTCACCAGTGGGTGGTATGATTGATTAAGTGTATATGGCCGTAAGTCACTGGTCATAAAACTCTGTCCAGTGACAGCAAACAGGACTTTAAGATTAATTGCCTAATTCCTGTAATTATTTTTACAAGCAAAATATACATCCATGAGTGTGTAATAATGTATAGAGGCTTATATTTGTTTCTTGTTTGTGTGTGTGTGTTTTCTTGCAGATAATGCTGGGGTGGCATTAGTCAATTTTTACGCCGACTGGTAAGTGTGCTGTGTCTCTCCCACAGTCATTGGACCTCTTTTTGTTGAAATGAGTTTTGCTCCTGATGCAGACATTTCCTATGAATGGCACATGGTGCAATAAGTATAATTAGATTGCTGTCATCCACAGTAAAGATTTTGTTGATTTATTTCTAAAGGATTTTTACTTCGTGGGTCTGTCTGTTTTTCTCATTTGGTCTAATTAATGGATGGATAATGGAACTGTTATAGGCAGAAAATCATTTGTCAAATAGTGCAAAATTAAGTCCAATGGATCTAAAAATCAATTTAATTTACTTACAAATTATGGAAATCCTTTTGGCCTCACAACACGTCACCTACCCCCCTTTACAGGTGCAGGTTCAGTCAGATGCTGCATCCAATTTTTGAGGAGTCCTCGAACTTAGTGAGGGAGGAGTTCCCTGAAACCAAGCAGGTGGTGTTTGCCCGTGTGGACTGTGACCAACATTGTGAGTATTGCTTACCTTTTTATTCGGAATTTAGTATTATTTACAAGGTTTGTCCAAAGTCTTGAACCTTTGGATAAATGCTTAATCAGTTATGTTGTCAAGTTTAAGAATATGCTTAAATTTGAATATACTCCCTAAAAACACTTGCTTTTCAACATAATCCACTGCTTTATCTACACAATCACTCTTTTAAACCAAAAATCTTTTGCAATGAGCACTAATCTTTTCTAATGTAGATATTATTTTGGGATAATCCTGTAATTTTGTTCATTTGTTCTTTTTTGTTGTTTGAACATGTACAGATATTGTTGTACTCGCTGATATAGATAAATATAAACTGAGGCCTTCTGTTCTTTGACACCATTAAAGATTGACAGGATAGTTATTTTCTTGTTCTCTAATGCAGTCATAGCATAATTCATAAGTCCTCTGTTGACCCCTTACTCTAGAAATTAGCAAGCATAAAATAATCCTGATCAAAACGTACAATCAGAGTAAATATGAACAGCAGAATATACATTAATTGCTGTTGGTATAGATACATTCTGTAAACCTTGTTTTTAACAATATTTATAGTAATAATTGTGATGATAAAGAGTATATCAATAGTATAGGTAGCTAGAAAGTGCTTGAATTTGAAGTCTTTAACATTGTCAAAAAAAAAGACCGAACAACATACACATGCGATTAACAATTCAACTTAATATCACTTATTTTTTGTTTGCTTAACCTAAAACATGAAAAAAGCATAAAAATTTGATCCACAATAGTTAAAAGTATTTATTTTAAACGATGTGAGACAAAGACAAGTAAACTAATCTTCGACTTTTTGAAGTTGAACCAGGAATTTTTATTTGTATTTTTTTACTGACGTAAATAATAAATCTGTTGTCCAAATTATTATTATTATTAGTATTAATATATGGGGTGGGAGTTGTGTATGGTGATGTAATGGCATAAAACTGCTACAACTCTCTCATATATATATATATATATATATATATATATATATACACATACACACACACACACACACACACACACACACACACACACACACACACACACATATATGAAACAAAAAAGGCACACACACAGACTTCCTATATTTGATGCACATATGTACACATAGATGCCCGGGACACCAAAGCACAGACACATAAACCGCCAGCCTCAGCCTTTTGAGATAAAGCAAATTAAAGAGAATTATTGATGACCTGCAAACTGTTTGAAGACTAATGACAAAACTGCTGCTTCCTGTGAAGACGGGAGGCTTAGAGACACCCCGCAGGGAGATTGACACCTGCCACATGCACACACACACACTCATTCAGTGTGTGCAGAGAGAATATTTACTCTTGGCGGGGGGTAGCTTTCATGTGGGAGATCAGAGCTCCGAGCTGACTGAAGGCAGTGTTTTCAGACCGAGGTTTAACCACCGTCTCTGTCACCGCGCCGCTCCTCATCCACCCATCCCCATGTGTTTTTACTCCGCTTCTTCCTCTTCATCAATTGATTAGTCCTTCTTTACTTAACTTCTCCTCTGCCTCGCTGTGTAGCGGACATAGCCCAGCGGTACCGCATCACCAAGTATCCAACGTTGAAGTTGTTCCGCAATGGAATGATGATGAAGAGGGAGTACAGGGGTCAGAGGTCGGTGGCGGCCATTGCTGACTTCATTCGCCAACAGCAGGTCGACCCCGTGAAAGAGATGCACTCAATGGAGGAGGTTAATACTCTGGATGTAAGTGGCAAAACACACACACATTGCAAAGTTTAACCCATTGAAGCCTGGAAAGCATATACGTCGTTTTGTAGTATTTGTATAAGCTCTCAAATACTTTTTGAATTTCATTTCTACCTGCTACAGAGGCTGAAAAATCTATTATTTAGTAGAAGCGTTGACACTTCTGTTGAATTTCCAGAAAAACTTCAGGTTTTAGGGGCTTATTTTAAAATCGAGGTTTTACAGGCGTTTCAGGCGTCAATGGGTTAAACAAGTCATTGTAAGATAAAATTGTATAATTTCTTCTCTAATTTCACCTTTTTTTGCTTTCTATTCAACAGAGGGGCAAGAGAAACATTATAGGTTACTTTGAAAGTCGGGACTCGGATAACTACCACTCATATGAAAAAGTTGCCAACATCCTTCGAGATGACTGCACATTCTTGGCTGCCTTTGGGTGAGACACAACGGCGTCTTTATTACAGGCTTAGTTTTAATTCTTCCCTTTCCTTTTTTTCTAAAAACCCCTTTTATGTGCTTTACTCTTATAGAGCCATATCTGAGGCAGAGCGCTTCAGTGGAGACAATGTCATCTACAAACCTATGGGGGAGAGCGTCCCTGACATGATCTACCTCGGCTCACTCACCAACTTCGACCTGACCTACGCTTGGGCCCAGGACAAGTGTGTGCCTCTGGTCAGGGAGATCACCTTTGAAAATGGAGAGGTTTGTTACCTCCTTTTTTCATTGTCAGTTTGATCTTTGGCTTCCTGGTGTGATGTTAGGTCTGTAATTGTGGGCATGTAGATGTACATAGAGATATTTACACAACAAACAGCCTGGAGGATATTCATGGAGTCTGTGGGTAGTCCATCTGCTGAGCCACGGAAAGGCCCTCACTCCATCTGTCCTTGACGCTTTGTGTATGTATTTGTATTTGTGTTTTCTAGGAGCTGACTGAAGAAGGAATCCCTTTCCTCATCTTGTTTCATGTTAAAGAAGACACAGAAAGCTTAGAGAAGTTCCAACAGGAAGTGGCCCGCCAGCTCATCAGTGAGAAAGGTAAGCCTGTGTTTAACCTCTCAGGGATGCAAGCCGAATATCCTTGTGTACAGAAGTGGTGTTCATGACATTGGTGTCTCCTCCGCAGGGTCTATAAACTTCCTACACGCCGACTGTGAGAAGTTCCGCCATCCTCTGCTCCATATCCAGAAAACTCCTTCTGACTGTCCCGTCATCGCTATAGACTCATTCAGACACATGTATGTCTTTCCTGATTTCAAAGACCTCAAGTAAGTAGCACCTTTCACTTTCTCTTTAAAATGTAGTGCTTGTGTGCGGCAATATAATCCTTGAAGATTCACAATATTATACATTTATGATAAATGATAAATTGCTCGGCAGTTTCAAACAATATCAACATATTTTATTCCTTTTGCGATTAGCGATGGGAATCAAGAACCAGTTCCAAATTGTCTGATCCATCACAATCATATGCTTCCATATGTATCAATGCTGGCACTGGTTTTCTGACAGTTGTGCATTGGAAAACAATGATGTGAAATTCATGTGTCTTCCAACAAGGAGTCATGGTGGAGAAAAAGAAACAGTCCAAGGTGCAATAAGTAATCAATTGGAATCAATTAGAGGAATTGGACTGATGAGCAAAACCGAAATGGCACTGGTATCAATAAAATCTAATAAATTCCCATCCCTGTTTGTGATACCACCTTGTGTGCATCTCCCTTTTATACATCTAGAAAAGTAAAAAAATAAATACATAGGGGCTGGTAATTGTTTCATACAAAAATAAATTGTCATATGTAAATAAGAAACTGACCACAAATGTAGCTGTAATTAACAAATGAATCATCCCAATGTCAAATCAGTGTGATTATTTTCAGCATTCTTTTGGACATTTTTAAGTAATTATTGCCTGATACCAATACCATTTTTGAAATTGTTCATAACGAGATCTTCTTAAATAAAGTTAATTTCATTACACACACACACATGCATGAACACACACACATCAGAGAAATGTCACACCTCCTAAAATCTGTCCTTTATGAATGGGCCAGGACACCGGAGCTAATGTGACATGATTTGGCACGTGCAATAAGTGCTAAACTAATCCAGTCTAATCTAATTTAATCTTATTTATTCTGCCCCCCCACCACTCGGCCTCCCCCAGCCCCCAATCAGAGTCTGATCAGATAGACAGAAGCCCTGAGGACTGACCAGCCCTCCACAACCTAATTACATCACATCACCACCGCATGTGGCACACAGCTTGTAATTACATTAGCGCAGTGTATGTTATATATATATATAAATATATATGTGTGTGAGTGTGTCTGCATGCTGCTCTGACACACAGGGTTAGCTGTGACTGGGGACCTGCTCCGCCTGTGTGATATGACAACAGCTCATGACCTGTCGTTAATAAGCACACTTCACAGGACAGCGTTGATATGGATTAATGCTGCTTCATGACATGTCCGCAGGGACTGACGTCTTCCGCTGCTGCCACGAGCTGTTTTGTCTCATATCAACTGTCGTTATTGCTGAACTTTGTGTGTAGGAATGCCTTTGTCAAACACACAGTTACTGGTCTTCATGCAGGAACAGTTTGTACAAACTGACTGGCTTTTCCAGGCATGTACGAGTGATTTAAGAGAATTTGTTGCATTCACTTTCAATTTCTTGTACCCAGAAGTTTCTCTAAGTGCTTCTGAAATTCACGAGTGGTCCAATCTTGTTGGGCGATAGTTGTACCATGTACAGATGCTGTAGATCAGGGGTGTCAAACACAAATACACAATGGGCCGAAATTTAAAACTTGAATAAAATCGCGGGCCAACATTGAACAAATAAACCTTTTAATATATACCAAACATGTTTTGCTTTAACATTAAATATGGAACCAGCAACGCTTAGAAACATACAATATATAACTAAATAGTGCATAGACATGCAAAATCAAATTTAAAATAAAAAACACATCAATGTCATTAATTTACAATAATAATGTAATAATTTGGTATTGTCTCGCGGGCCAAATAAAATTACACTGCGGGCCAAATTTGGCCCGCGGGCCAGAGGTTGACACCCCTGCTGTAGATGCAGTCTGCCTCTCTTCACAAGGGGAGAAAAGTTTGAAAACAACAAAACCCTAACAATCAAGCAAGAGAGTTAGAAGCTGAATGAGGAGGAATTTTCCAGAAAACGATGTTTAGACTGTAATACAAATAATCCCTCTCAATCATAACGTGTCCGTATCTGCAGAGACTCTGGCCTCTGCCTATATTTTCTACTTTCTTTTCGTTTTGGTGTGTTTGGGATGGTTATGGGTTTGGCCTTGCTGATTCGCTGTTTTTCAAATGTTGTTGAGCCAGAAGAAGGCACAAAGTTTGAGTGTTGCTTTTACATATTGCAACGGACAAATCCTAAAACAAATCCATAAAATGCCTTTAAATCCAAATTTCCCTGGTCCTTGTGTCCGCGCGTGAGTGAATGGGCACATGAGAAGATATTCGGTAAAGCACTTTGTACACAAAGGTTACCATCGTACTATTATTTTTACTTGCTAAATTCCAACAACATAAAGCTCTGCAGAGATCTTTTTTTGTTTTTACTTTTGAGTAATATTATTGTGAATGTGACTTGCAATCTCACAAGATTTCTATTTTGTTCTTTTTGGCGACCTCAGATCTCAGATCACTTGTTTCATCATCTGTAGTCGTCGCTCTTTTCTTTTTTTGTTCGGCCATAATAACTTGACTTCCAACGCCAGCAGAGACTGGAAAGAACTGTATCCTGTTTTACACATGAGGAGCGTGTTGTGTTGGCTCCACCTACTCTCTATGGAGGACCAGCCACTGCTGGGTGATGGAAAACGGCAACAAACTGCATCGCTTTTGATTTTCCCAGGAATGTCGCCACAGACATCCAGTTTGTGAAACTGCAAATGCAGCATTACAAACTGCAAACACCAGTGGGCCATAGGCTCACTAACCATTGTGTCACCTTGACAATAAACAGTGACTTAACAGACATTTGTTTAAATTAAAATGTTTAAGCTTTTCTACTGAGTGAAACTGGTATCATAAAGCTGTGTTGGGAGGGTTTAGTATGCCGAAGATTAAATCTCACAAACGCACATCTTCTCATGAATAGGTGGAACCCACCGGGCTGAGGTTGCACTATTATGGCAGGTTTTTAATTTTGTTCATAAACACTTGTATGAAAAACCTTCACAGAAGAAAGTAAAAGAGATTTAGGGTTCAAAACTGTTCTTGCATGATGTCCAATGTGTGATTTTTTTTTTTTGTGTTTTTTTTAGTATTCCTGGCAAGCTGAGACAGTTTGTCTTGGACCTTCACTCTGGAAAGCTTCACCGAGAGTTTCACCACGGTCCTGACCCCACGGACAGCACGCCTGGACAGGTCAGACGGCAGCTTCAGCACGCTCTATGGCAGGGGTGTCAAACTCTGGCCCGCGGGCCAAATTTGGACCGCAGTGTAATTTTATTTGGCCCGCCAGGCAATACCAAATTATTATATTATTATTGTACTATAAAAGCTGACCCGCCGGTATTATACGGCGCATTTACCGCTAATACTAGATTTATAATTATTTTATTTTTAAATGTATTAACCTGTTGAAAAACTTTATTTTGATATTTAAATCAGAAGGATGCAAATAGAAAAGAGGCATACGATTTTTATTTATTTTTTCTTTAATAAATTAATGACATTGATGTGTTTTTTATTAGAAATTTGATTTTGCATGTCTGCACTATTTAGTTATATATTGTATGTTTATAAGCGTTGCTGGTCCCATATTTAATGTTAAAGCAAAACATGTTTGGTATATATTAAAAGGTTTATTTGTTCAATGTTGGCCCGTGATTTTATTCAAGTTTTTACATTTTGGCCCATTGTGTATTTGAGTTTGACACCCCTGCTCTAAGGACTCACTGAAAGTTTGTTTTTGTTATGTCATGCGAAACTTAACTGTTTGTTCTGTTCTGACTTTTCCCCCTTTAGGAGGAGACGGGAGGAGAAGTGGCCAGCAGCCCTCCAGAGAGCTCGTTCCAGAAGCTGGCACCCAGCGAGACTCGCTACACCATCCTCAGACGGGAACGTGACGAGCTGTGACCTCAACAGCCTTCCAGTGATCCTGTGACTCAATGCCACGCCCCAGGGTCAGGGAGGGGGTTAGGGTTGGGACAGGCCAGCGGGACAGAACAGCAACACCCAACACCCTTACTGAAGAGAGAGAGATAGAGGAGGAGAATGAAGAAGAACAGGAGGTCCAGTCCACGACACAACCATGATGGAATAACCTATATTTTCATAACTCTTTCACGTACAATTTTTATTTTGGATCAAAAGGAAGGGGGGTAACGACGAAAAAAAGTGTGTGGGCAGGGATAGGGGCATTAGGACAACAAGAGAAGTGTTTTTACTTTATTTTTTGGAGCTTGTAAATATGTTTGTGCTACATGGGAGTCTCATTGTTGGTCTAAATTAAATGCAGAGTTTTCTTTATTTTATTCCTTTCTTCTACATCACCTGGCTTTTTGTAGGAAAAAAAAAAACACCAGAACAGTTCCCTCACTCCAGTTGTACGGTTCTTATCTGTGGGTAGTCCAGGTTAGCCTGATAGGAGACGCTTGTTTAGTCTCACTGACCTCATGGCTGCATCTCAATATGACCAACTCTAGTCTAATTCATTTGTATAGCACAAGTTATAACAATATGCCTGTTTTGAAGTAGCTTTATCTCCATATCTTCTCCAAAGTTCTGAAGGAATAGACAGAATAACATTTTTAAAGGGGTAGTAGGGGTAACATAATTTCAAACCATGACTAGAGACTGAAGATAAAGACACAGAGCTACTCCAGCCTATTGAGATGCACCCCTTGTCTCCCTGGTACTGAATGGTTATAGATTATGATGTCTCTTACAGTGCTTAGAAAAGGTATTGCCCCCTCAGATCTTTTTATGTGTCACTGAATTACAGTGGATGTATTGAGGATTTAAATGTTATCAGCAGAAAATTCTGTTTAAGTGAAAGAGAATTCTGGCCCGCATACTAAATTCTGTGTTTAGTACAAGCCTAAAACTACACAATACCAAAAACACAACATCCCTGTCATGAAGCCTGGTGGTGGCAGCATCATGCTGTGTGTGGACAGCTTGTATCAAAAGAAGTACAGAGAAATCCCGGTGACAACACAGAACTATAAATGTATGTTTTACAGCAAGACAACCCCAAACATAAAGCCAAATCTGCGCAGGATTTCAGAGAAGAATGTAAAAGAATCAGTGTCCACATGTGTAAATGTGTTACAGGCCTGTTGAAGTAGACCTTTAAGGCTGTAACTGTTGCCAAAGGTGCCTAAATAATTAAGTTTTGTCTTAAAGGACATGAATACTTATGCAATCAGGAATTTTGTTAATTTTTTACCCAAGAAATCTGAACGCCTTATTTTTGTGTTCCGTCTTAAAATGCTGATTACCTCCACTACTGTAGAACATTAAAAGTCAAAGGGGGCTGGATACCTTTTTAAAGGCACAGTATTTGCCATAACACCTCTGAGTTGTGTTCCCTAATAGAGGAAAAAAAATGTTTTGCAATGATGTACTTTAAAAATGATGGTTATGAAATGGCTGTTGTTTTTGCTGTTATCTGTTAAATGTGTCATCATGCGGGGGGAGAAAAGACTGCGTCCTTCCCGGTGTTTTAAAAAGCCGAGAGACAAGAGGGGAAAACCCATGTGATGAATGGTGGAAATTTACAGTCTGCCACTTTCTACAAGTTCTCTTAAAATTGGTTTTGTCTCTTTATATGTCTTTGAGGTTTTGGTACAAGTCTAGATCCCCTTGATCCCCTGAGCGTGAATGAATCCAGAGGCCAGATTAAGAGTATAGGGAGCCATTGCTAAGTTTGTACTGTGCGTCCTGCCCTTCCATAGAGGCTAACAGAAGCCTGCATAGTGACATATCAGCCCACATACAGGGGAGCAACAGGGGGGGAGTGTGATGCCATTTCTAAACCAGTCATCTCAGAGGGGAAGAAGAGTAAAAAAATGAAAAAGTAAATTAAAAACCATTTTACAGGATATCGTGTTGTCTGATGCTTTGTATGTCAGTCTCTGAACTTTCCTGGTGTCTTTTACGGTGATATTTATCCAATGAATGGCATTACTGTTGAAAAGAAACATTTTATTTGGCAGCAAACCAGCAGCAGTATAATCAATACATGGCAGGTTCTTCCACTCCAGTCCCTGAAGTGATCTGAACAGTGGCACTTTGGTGCTTTTTGTGCAATTTTGCTCTTGCACTTCACACAAACAAGTCTGTTTCTATATACAGTATAATATATATATATATATATAAACACTGAAGTAGAACCACTTCAGTCTACATTAAGTGAATGAAACACCACAGTGACATTTTCTCTGTACATCAATGTTATTGTAGTTTCAGTAGTGCTGCATTGGAATATGACTTTCTGCATAAGTAAATACTTGGGCATGATCACTTGTAAACAAACCCTGGTGAAAAATATGTTAGCATGAAGAACAAACTGTCCTTTTTATGTGTTGACACTAAACAGAATGGTTGGGTCTGTTTAGTGGACTTAAATTATTTGGTGCCAAAGATTTCTTTGAGTTAAGAGATGTGATGTCATGCTGTCCTAACCACACACTTAAAGATGTGGTGTTACTAACTGCTTAGTTGTGTTCAGCATAAAAACACCAGTTAGATTCTCACAGACAAACCATTCACATCCCAACATCAAAGTATGTGACTCTTTATGACGTCTAATGTTGTGTGTTTTTAAGGCAATGTGACACCGCCGGAGGTCTAGTTTGTGCTTCTGATTGGTCAGTTAGCATGGAGTCGTCAATGCTTAGTCAGCACCTGAACCAGAACTGTTGGGGTCACTTGTCTTTGTTCGACTCTGGTTCTTGTGTTGCTTCTGGTGGCGGGGCTGTCAGTTGTTTCATCTGTAGTTCCACTCGGGCTTTGCGGTGTTTCTGGACCATGTTGCCACCCGCAAACCCCAGGGCCCCCCCTCCCAGAGCAGCAGCCACCCCTGCTACTTTGAACCCAGCCAGCAGCCCGATTGGACCTCCTAGTACACCGCCCAGCAACGCCCCAGCCACTGGCAACACCGCCAACTTGTATCCCACTGCCTAGAGAGACAGGAAGAAGAGATATGTGCTAGTTTAATTTAACATACACACACACACGCCTTTAGAGGCATTAGTACTTTGTGGCTTCAAGACAGTCTGCGATACAGTTTGACGTGTCTATCCTTTCATGATCACACATAGACCCACAGAAGAAAAAAAAAAAAAGACACAAACAAGCTGGCATGTGTAAATGTACATCAACACTTCCATAGCTGCATCAAAGAGTTTTCATTATCTCCATTTAGGAGAAATCAGAGAGATGTGGCCTGTGTGTTATTACGGCTGTTATCATCAGAGTGGAAGGTGCTCTTTGCTGATGACAATTAATGACACACACACACACACACACACACACACACGGAGACACACACTTGATTAACACTTCACCATTAAATTAATCTAGTTCAAACGCCAGCATTGCATGTCCCCACCCCTGTGGCAGTTGAGGGAATTTTAATTTCATCTGAGCAGAGTTAAAAGGACTCTGGGCACAGGTTGTAGAGGATGGAGGAAGAGTGTGTGTGTGTGTGTGTGCGCGCTATATGTGTGTGTAATGCTGTTTGACCTGATGACAGATTACAAGCTTTCAAACGCGTTAAAACATCTGACATCCCTCTCATCTGCTTTATCTCTCCACACCCCCCACCCTGTCTAATGTGCAGCCCACTACATCTCCCAGCACCCTGGCAGAGAGGTCAACCTTTGTTTGTCTCGCCAAATGGGTGAAATTAATTTAAAATAACCATTTCAAAAGAATATTTCATTCATTTGTGGCATTTATTTTACAAATGTTAGGACTAAATTTCAAACTGTTAAGGGGTTGTTGCACTTACATTTCAGTAAAACAACATTCCTTTACAAAGAAACTGCATTGTGAATTACGTTTCCTGGGAAGGAAAGATTTGGGAGAAAATACATTTCCCTCGAAACATAACTGAGCATGCAGTTTCATTGTATAGGAACATAATTGTCAGGAGACGGTTGGATTTTGACAGTGGTGGTGAATGGAATGACGCTCACACAGTTTACATTAATTTGGCAAGAGGCTGTATCCAAAATGTTTGCCCTTCAATACACAATTTAAGTTTAATTTACTCTGTGAAGTGGAGGTAACTCCATTCTTCAAATCCAATTCAATCAGACTTTTTGATTTTAAGGTAACAATTTAATTAAACCCTGTGTCAGCGTGGGTTCTCACCAGGTACTCCATCTTCTTCCCACAGTCCAAAAACATTCATTCATTCATTACCATTAACCGCTTATCCGCAATCGGGTCGCGGGGGCTGGAGCCGATCCCAGCTGTCATTGGGCGAGAGGCGGGGTACACCCTGGACAGGACGCCAGACTATCGCAGGGCTGACACATAGAGACAGACAATCACACTCTCATTCACACCTACGGGCAATTTAGAGTCCCCAATTAAACCTAAGTGCATGTTTTTGGACTGTGGGAGGAAGCCGGAGTACCCGGTGGGAACCCACACTGACACGGGGAGAACATGCAAACTCCCCAAAAACATGTACCTAGGTTTTATAGGTGACTCTAAATTGCCCGTAGGTGTCTATGAGAGCGTGATTGTCTGTCTCTATGTGTCAGGCCTGCGATAGTCTGGCGATCTGTCCAGGGTGAACCCCGCCTCTCACCCAATGGCAGCTGGGATCGGCTCCAGCCCAAGGTTATTATAGTTAACGAAAACTAACGAAATAACGAAAACTAGAATTGAAAAAACATTTTCGTTAACTGAAATAAAAATAAAAACTAGAGTTTTTAAAAAAAACGATAACTAACTTAAACTGTATTGCGTGGTTACAAAACGAATTAAAATTATAGTGAAAATGTCCTTCGTTTTCGTTTTTGTCAACTTTTTTCATTCATAATTCAGTGTATTTATTTGAACATGCAACACATGGTGAATATGTTTACTGAGACTGGGATGTCTACACTAGAACCAAAATTCAAAACACCCAGAACTGTAAGAGTTAATAACCTTCTGGGGCTGAGATGATAAACCAAAGGAAATAAAGGAAACATTTATTATGACCTCTTTGAAAACTAAAACTAACACTAAAACTAAACTAAAACTAAGCATTTGAAAAAAATAAAAACTAAACTAAAATGAGAAAACTCACTCTAAAAACGAACTAAAACTAACTGAATTTAAAACAAAAATTCACAACAAAATTGAAACTAAAACTAATGAAAAATCCAAAACTATTATAACCTTGCTCCAGCCCCCGCGACCCGAGTGTGGATAAGCAGTTAACGATAATAAATGGAATGAATGAATGAATTTAATTCAATTTCCGATTTAAAAATGTTTTCAGCTCTGATGGCTATGCCGTTCTTAGACTGTTTTATGCCCTGATAACTGTTATCAACAGTCTCAAATTCTTCTTTAAAATGATAGGCTGCATGGCATCAAATGTTATAGAACCGCCATATTTGTTTTTGGAATGTACCACACTATTTATTTATAAAAATATATCCTTTTTTTTATTACCAATTTTTTATTAAAATAAAAATATATACATTTTTAATTTCTCTGATCCTGCTTTTGAGTTCATAATTAAAATTGAATGCTTAGGAGAAACTGGGATTTGAACCGCCAACCCTGTAACAAAACCAACTCCTTCTACAACAATTTAATTACAATATATTAATTTATAATAATTATTAATTGATTATGAAATTATATTATGGGGTGGTTTAATGTCTTTTTTCAATGCTTTAACCACAAAAGAAATGTAAGAAGTCAGTATCTGCATGGCTAAATATCCCTTTCTTTGTAATTTACATAAATAGACAGAGGACTGTATAAACAGCTATGAAATTACTACTTTTGCATGACTCCGTGTTATCACCGTCTCTCAGATTCTGTAATTACACTGTAATTACTTCACACCTCCATTATGTGTGAACAGAACTCTGTCCTTACCACAAATCATCCCAAAAACACTTCAAATAAAGTAAGAAAATGTCACAATCTTTGGTAGAAAACTGCAAAACACCAGAAAAACACCACTGCAATGGTGTGTGTGTGTGTGTGTGCACACATATGCGTGCGTGTGTGTGTGTGTTGCTGATTAACAACAACAGGTGATTCATTCTGAGTATGAAAAAAGTTCAACATTTCAAGTGCGTAATACGTGTGAAGGTCTCTGAGTTGTCCTCCTGAGTTACACTCAGTGTGTAAGAGTGTATTGAATTGATAATGGAAGCCCGAATGCTGCTCCTGAAAAACTATTAAACAGTCACTCAAACCTCTCTTTAATGCTACACACACACACACACACACACACACACACACACACACATAGACCCTCTCTTGTCACCCCTCTCATCCTACCTCTCTATCACCTCCCCACTCCTCTCTATCCCTCTCCTCTCTCTATTTCCTTAATTGCAGCTTTCCTCCGTATTCGAACGGATCAATAGGGACAAACGCTGTGGAATGGCTGGGAGGCAAAGTGCCATCGATCTCCCCATCTCCCAAACACTACACACACAAACACACACGCAAACACACACACACACACACACACACACACAATCATCAGATCATCAGGACACACATACACACCTTCCCCAGGCTCTTGGTCCCCTCCTCCACATTGGCAGTGGCTGTGTTGACGTTGTCCTCTATGCTGTCAATCTTCTCCTGCTGGGACTGATGCACAGGGGTTAGACACACACAAACACATATTAACACACAAGCAAGCACATTCACCTAAATATAAACACACACATGCATACACACACACACACACACACACACACGTGTGAAAGAGCAACCACCTGTCGTGTTTTAATTTTTTTTTTTTTTAGTTGTCCAAATTCTGCTCCACAGCACAAGTTAACACAGGAAGGGTGTGTACGAGTGTGTGGAGCTTGTAGGTTAACTCAAAGGGGTTGGGTTATATAGTGTGTGTGTGTGTGTGTGTGTGGTATTGTGTAGATCTCATGAAATATTCAGAGTGGCAGCTGTCTCTCTCCATGTGAGGGCTGGATGGACACAGTGACCAAACAACAACCAGAGCCCCCCCCCCTTCTTCTTTCTCACCTTTCCTCAACACTGATTCTCCCTCTTTCACCTCCACACGATGAGCAGAAAGTTATTTTACAACTTCTCTTACACACACCCAGGTAAAAGCTTCCTGTTGTTTTTTTGGATGGTGTCAGAGATTGTAAACCCGTTCTGACTGAAGATGAGCAGTTTAATTCCTCACCACAAAACACAACACAAATTAAATTTGCACTAAGTTGTATATAGTATATTATTACTATTATTATTATTGTATATTTGTATATTGTTAATATGTCTTTTCTTAGATTGTTTATTTTTTATCTTTATCTTAATTGTGTGAAACTTTGCGGCAATAACAAAGAAATTTCCCCACTGTGGGATTAATAAAGTCAAATCTGAAATCTGAATCACCAATGGACAAACACAGAGAGAAAAACAAAACAAAAAACACAACAACAACAAAATCACAAAACCAACCCAGATAAATAAATAAAACCACAATAATAAACAAGAACCTTAACCCATCAAAACTAAACCAGACACAAACAAACATCAAACATAATTACCACATAGAACATACAGTATATCAGTAAATTTAATAACCTAAGAGAAAATAATAATAAAGGGTTAAGTTAAATGCCGGCCTTCCACTTCAATAAACCTTTCCCACCTTTCCAAATACCGTCCAACATCACCATTCCTGTTAGCAATATAACCTTCCAAAACAAAATAACGTTTAATAAGCATCCTAAATTGATTAATATTCAAAGAATCTGCATTGACAGCTTTAGAAATAAATCTTTTCCCCAACAAGATAATTAAATTAATAATATAACTGCTTGTCTCTGTAACATCACCTAGTATAACAGAAAAAAAATCACATTCAAAACTCAAATCCCTCACCGCTTTAGATCTCATCTTTTTAGATCTTCTTTTCTCATTTTCTGCACTTTTTTCCCTATTTTAAAAGCAACTGTTTCTTAATCTGTGTACATTCTGGATTGAAAAAAGACAAGGAGTTACAATCAGTCAAAAGTATCTTTTTTTTCTCTGACAGTTTTCTTTGTTTTGCAGGTATGTTCCTGATGAATCAATTAATTCAATTAACCAATCAAGTTATAAGTGATCTAAACCTCTTTACTGGAGCAACAGTTTTCTGAGACTATGTGCTGTAAATTTTCTATGACGTTTTAATTACAGTTTTCAAATATTGCACTTCTTTTCAAACCAAAAATCTATTTAAATTTTAATTATTTGTAAAATACTATACTGTATTGTTTTTTTTAATACAGGTGCAAACGAGCCATCCAGCTAACAGTTATGTTGGGCGTGACTCCTGTTAAATAAAAATAACTAAACTTTCACAAAGATGTGATTTGAGCTCCATTAAATGGATCTTGTGCTAGAAATGGATTTTTGTTTTTATTTGTCATCATTTATTTTTATTAATTAAATCTTACCAGATGATCCCAGGCCATTCTTAACAATACAATAAGTAAAAAAAAAAAGGTCATATTCTATAATTATCTTTGGTGAAAGCTAAGAATGATATTTTGATTAGTTGATTTGTGCATGTACAAAAAAATATCATAAATAACAATGCACCGTTTTAGTCACTTAGTATGTGAGAATAAAAAGATCATTATTTTTCTTCATAGTTTTTGTTATATATCATAATATAATAGCCTCTGTTTTAAAGCTATGGTAATCAGAAATTGAAAGCTTTTTACAAGCCTTTAATTGGTGTGAGTGAGTAAATGTAATATTAGACTCTGGTTATATTTTCCAGAGTAAATTAATAATAAAAAAAAGATCATCTTTTTGTATTTTTTGGTTTCTGTCATATTTTTGTCTGCTGTGTAATTTATTTATTTGTATTGTTCCTGTTTTTAATATCTGTCTCCTATGGACCCTGAGTCTTGAATAAAAATTTGATTGATTGATTGAATATTGGAGAAACCTGATAAATCATTCAATCATTTAAATGCTGCATTGTGCAATGTGTTCGTCTAAACTGGGTATTTTGAATTGTACATATTTTTATTTTATTTTATTTTATATTTATATTTTTATAGACTCTTAAATGTTGCACTTACTGGAGAGCACTTTGAATTTCGTTGTACATGTGACAATGACAAATAAAGACCTATTCCTATTCCTATTTGTCAGTTTTATGCGCTATAATCACACATATAGGCTGATGATGTGCGGCCTGAGAAGACACACGCAGAGAAAACATACAGATAAGAAGACAGTGAGCGGAACAGGCACTAACATGACGCATTTACAGACACAGACACAACCACACACTAACACTCAGTATTTCCACTGTGGCTGAGAGCTGGAATATTACTCCCCGAACGGCACCTTTCACCCTTGAGACACCACAACAACATGTCTATGCTCTTTCTGCCCCCCCACCTCATGTATCTGTCTGTTTTTTTACCTTAACTACATATTCACTCTCTCTCTCTCTCTCTCTTTCTCTTTCAGTTAATCTCTCCTTCACGCGGGCGGCCTCGCTGCTTCTCTCTCTCCATCCCTGAGGATAGAGTGATAATCTGAGCCGTCTGTTCTCCACCTGCTCCGATGTATCCATTGTTCCCCACCCTCTCCCCCTGTGGACAACCCGCCACCCTCCCTCAAATCCTCCCTCTCGCCCTCGTCTACTCCTCAATCTCTCCCCCTGCCTCGGTGAAGGGCCTCTGGGGCCCCAGCAGTAGTCTGAACTGAACCGGTCTGTGTGTAACCTCCTCTCAGAGGAGCCTAACCAGGCAACACCAGCACACACGGTCAAATACGCACCACTTCCTGGAAACGCTATAGGCAAGCGGCCTCAGTCACATTGTTTTTGTTCACGGGGTAGCTGAGTACACACGCAGATAGAGAAATGTGAACGTAGCTGCAGCCAGGAAGTACACAGCAGAGTGTTCGTACTCACATGGACGAGCAGAGAGAACTCCGTCACCAAGCCACTCAGTTCCTTCAGATCCTGAGAGAGAAAAAAATTAACGCGATTAATCCTTTTCACGCAAATCTACGGCTACAGTGCATCCAAACTGTCCCTGTCTGGGACTGACCATTGCTCATGAGTGTGAATAGTAATGTGTAATGTGTGTATCACAGCAAAGCAGTGTGAAAAAAGGGTGTATATGATAAAAAAAAGTGTATCAAATTGAACATAAAATATGTTGTTTTTGTTAAGTTTTCAATATTTTTTTATTTAATTTTGTCATAATCGTCCCAACTTTTTTGGAATCAGGGTTGTCTGTCCAAATCAGAGGGCAGTGAAGCATACTTCAACTTTGCCATTGGATATAGGGTTTCACTACATATACTGGTGTTGATAACTGTAATACTGAAAAAATGAAATACTGATGTCATGCTTATAATACACATAGGATGACATTGTGTAAATAATCCAGAGCCTTTTAAATAATTCAGTCTTTTTTATTTTATATTTTGAGTGTCATTTATCTGCAAAAGAAAGAGACAAAATGCAAAACAAACAAATGATAAATGCTGAATTTGACTGCTAGCATTTTTTGTTTCACTATTGTTTTTTTTCCATAGATATCAATAAATCATCATTATCCTGAACTATTATGGCCACGATAACCTTGAACTCAGATATCAAAAAGAAAGTTCTGCAACAACAGTAAAGCAATAAGCAACAAGACATGATTCTTTTCTAAAGTAATAAATTACTTTGAATTTAAAGTATAAAATAGAGTATGATATCCAGACAGAGTCCCTCATACCTCTTCTAGGTTGTCCCAGGACTCAGCCGCACTCTGATCAGCAGGGATTTCTGGAAGCTGGAGCTGAGTCTGCCTGTCACACACTGGCTCCTCACACTCGTCATCATCGGCGTGGCAACTGCTGGACACACAGCTGGACGGCTGAGCGGCAGGTGGTGGCGCCTGTTGAGGCACGGGGTTAGAGTGCAAACGCAGGAAGTCTAGTGCGGCGGCGGACGCCCTGTCTCTGACCGGCTTGACAAGTGCTTCCAGAGCGTCGGTGTCTTCGGCACGGACACGTGAGCACAGCTTCTCCATCTCTCTCATGTTAGCTCTCAGCTGCTGCAGGGGGACAGAAGGGATGCAGGTTTATCAGTAAGATTGAAATAATGTCTGACGGACGATTAATTAATGAATTAATTGCAAGGTGTAGTGGGATGCCTGACTTGATTAGGGGACAGTAAGAAGCAAACCCATGGTCCAAAAAATCTAGCCCTCAGAGGACAAACACACAAGATAACATACAAATTATATTAACCCATTGACGCCTAAAACGCCTGTAAAACCTCTGGGCGATTTTAAAATAAGCCCCTAAAACCTGAAGTTTTTCTGGAAATTCAACAGAAGTGTCAACGCTTCTACTAAATAATAGATTTTTCAGCCTCTGTAGCAGATAGAAATTAAATTCAAAAAGTACTTGAGAGCTTATGCAAATACTACAAAACGACGTATCTGCTTTCCAGGCTTCAATGGGTTAATTCATGCAACCATTTCTAAGTATTATATATACAGAAGGACAAAATGATCCTAAACTACAAATCTAATAAACAACTCATACATATAATTTATTTTAAATTCATAGAAAAAAAAATAATAGTTTGAAAAAAAAAAAGAGTTCATAGTGACAGGTTCAGAATCCCAATAAACTGTTCTAGTGATGGGAAAGGTGTGTGTGTGTGTGTGTGTGTGTGTGTGTGTGCTTAATAAGTTTCAGATATGAGTCAGGGAACCACAAGCCCCCTCATCCCACCTTGCCCTGAGGGTGACAGGAGGATTACATCCCAGCCATCAGCCCTGCAGGCCGCAGCCCGACCCGGGGCTCAGGGGGTCAACGCACTGCCGATAACACATTCTTCTAATTACACAGCATGAATAAACATACATGCATACATGTCCTTGTGTGCATAAAACTGAAAAACACACTGATTAACAGTAAGACCGTCGGGTAAGGCACATGTCAGCCTGCAAATTAACCCGTGAGTGTTCGGAGTTCAAACACACCCACACAACCACCAAACACACACTCACTAGCAGATATTCTTGGTAAAACAGTATTGACGTCGCTGCTGACTCACTGTGCTTGTTGGGGCTGCTGTGGTAAAGGTGGGGGTACTGAGTCTGGGGGTTAGCTTGGCGCTAGGCTACTGGGAGTAAATGTCAATCAGTCTGTCTCTCTGGAGGAGGGACAAAATGTAAGACAGGCAGACTAAGCAGACTAAAAAAACAGAGTCTACTATCTATCTCTCTGCCTCCCAGCACACCTATCTATCTATGTTTCTATGCTATGGACTATAAGCACACATCATGCACACACATCTAAAGCAGAGTAGACTAACCCCCTACTCTGGATTAACACCATGAAGACACAGGAAAGCACTCTGTGTGTGTCCCTGGAGTTTGCAGGGTTATGGTGAGAGGATGGGTTTGAGCCTGTTCGGAGTTATTTCACCTTCAGAGACACGGTGGCTTCCAGGCAACAACATCCTCTGAGACATTTCACACCCACCATGTGAACAAGACCACGAGTACTTACAGGGAGAGAGAGAGAGAGAGAGAGAGAGAGAGAGAGAGAGAGAGAGAGAGAGAGAGACAGAGAGAGAGAGAGAGAGAGAGGGAGAGGGAGAGGGAGAAAGATGGTCTGTTGAGGTTTGGTGGCAGCTGTTTTCTTGCCCTGATTTTTAGGAGTGAATTTCTTTCCAGAAAGTTCATTTTGTTATAAATAACCGATCCAGTCTTTTAAGGTATTTCATATGTTTGTGTATGTTTTTTTGGCTATTCATTCTATATTAACAGATTTATTCTATTGCTTTCACATCTCTTCAACTTCCTCTACAGATGGGGTCACACAGATGTCATGGAGATGGTTTAGTTTCTACCGCGTAACTTTAAAAAGGAATTCTGCTCACGTGGTAACAAGGGGTCATATGCAGTCATGGAAAAAATGATTAGACCACCCTTTTCCTTCAATTTCTTGTTCATTTTAATGCCTGGTACAACTAAAGGTACATTTCTTTGGACAAATGTACCTTTACCTTGTACCAACAAAAATAGCTCATAAGAGTTTAATTTAAGAGCTGATTCCATGGTTTTCTTGATAATAACCAAAATCATTATTAAGAAAACCGTGGTTAGACACCACTCAAACCTTAGCTTATACCAGTAACAGTCCTTGTACTAGGAATTTGGTACCAATGTGACACAATAAACTGGTATTGATGATAACCATGATATTTAAAATATTAAATACTGATGTCATGTTTATAATATACATAGGATGATATTGTAATAATCCAGTGCTTCTTTAATAATTTCCAGTTCTTTCAGACTCTCAATCCACCTTCCTACACTCATCATTTGAGTGTAATTAATTTGCCAAAAAGGAGACAAAATGCACAACAAGGATGAATTCGGCTCCTCGTATTTAAAAAAAAAATTAAAGTTAATTTTAAAATTTTCAATAGTAGGATTTTGGTACCTTTCATGGGAGCTCAGCGCCAACATAACCCGGAGCCATTCAGTTTGCTCATTGTGGTGTGACAGCGATCAGTTGCTTTAGTCACATATTTGATCAATAACAGACAGTCGCTCACTGTCCTGCTACTGGCTTTCACTTTTGATTTTCAAACTGGAAAAACTTGACAGCAACTGTTAGAGCCATTTTGTATATTGTGGAAAAGCTGGTAAATAATTCAGATTTGTAGTTCATAGTTCATAGTTCTTTATTGAAGTTTTAAGAATGCCTATTGGTTCGTAGGAATTGCACTCTTCTTATTGGCTGAGATGTGTGTAACGTCATAACTGCTTACTTTGCTTTAATTAGGATTATGGAGACGAGGAGAGCACACTAGTTTTTGACCGTGCTCATAATTATTATTATATTTTAGATTGCTGCAGTTTATTGTTTGTAATGCTCAAACGAAAGGTTTTCAATAAACCATAAGAAAGAAACTGTGGGATTTTTTCGGCTTAAGACACGCGTCAGCTACATCCTCACGCTCCATAGTTGAAGTGTGCGTTTCAAGTAAAACTAGACGGAGCCACACTAACAGCAACAAATAAGGAAACATCCAGTTTCTCCAAAACCGAGCCATTTGAGACAAAAAATAGACCACAGAGTTGCAGGGTCATGCTTTTTCAGGAATTTGAAGCGGCAGTGAGCCACATCATCATCCAGGCGATGCTCACATTCACATGTCTGTCAGGCTCTGACTTTAACCCATTGAAGCCTGGAAAGCGGATACATCGTTTTGTAGTATTTGTATAAGCTCTCAAATACTTTTTGAATTTCATTTCTATCTGCTACAGAGGCTGAAAAATCTATTATTTAGTAGAAGAGTTGACACTTTTTTCCCCAGAATTTTTCCAGAATTTCCAGAAAATTAGAGGCTTATTTTAAAATCGCCCAGCGATTTTTCAGGCCTCAATGGGTTAATAATATAACAAAGGCCTCTGTGATGACGGAGACACTGGTAGTTAGGGATGTGAAGTGTAGTGTTGCAGAGAAACTGGAAATTATCATATTGCTTACGGTTTGAAAACAAGATATCATGGCTTATGTTTTGTTTGAGTATATCAATTTCTAACCGGTTAGCTACCGGTGTCACTCTCTGCTTTCCATGAAGTGTCCAGCGTGTTATCTTATACCTGCACAGTCCTGCTGGCGTTGATGTGCTCCAGATGAAGCCGGTCCCATTGCTGATTTTGTTGGTACTGCAAAAATAATAATAATAATTAATCTGTTATCCATCTGTGGACCGGAAGTCAGAGTGTGGATGTGAGGGTGCGATCATGTGCTGAGCCAGATTTCAGCCGTCACCTTCAGTATGTTATTGTGGTGTTTGTGCAGCCTCTCCAGGTCCGTGGGTAGAGCCACTTTAATGAACTTGTGGATTGGTGCCTCCAGGCGCCTCAGTGTCAGCTTGTTGCCTTCCTCTGCCATGTGTCCTGCTGGCTGCCCACAGCCAACACCTCTCTGCAACTTAGACACTGCACCTGCTCAGCTTTATCTCACTGCCCCCACACACACTGTAAATACCAGCAGAGTATGATTTTAATAAATACATAAATCAAACGAATAAACTCTGTGACACATGCAAGTCTGCCCACACGTCTAAAATTGGCACCTAAATACATTTTCCCTCCTCCTTTTAGTGGAAAGAGTAAGTGAAATATTATTTGCATCATACAGTGACAGTATCACATCTAAGCTAAAACAAACAAAAAAAAAAAAACTTGTTCAATCAATTAATTGACAACAAATTAATCAAAAAATTGGCTAATCTATTAAATGTTTAAAGGGACAGTTCACCCAAAAATCAAAAATACATATTTTTTTTCTCTTACTTGCAGTGTTATTTATCAATCTAGATTGCTTTGGTGTGGAGTGTTTGAGATATCGGCCGTACAGATGTCTGCCTTCTCTTGAATATAATGGCATGTTTCTTGTGCCATTCAAAGTGCCAAAACTATGACTAGTTTCATTATAGTTCCTAAATGAAACTTCTCACAACAAGGCCTGTGGATTATATTGAGTAACTGGGTCATGATTTCTGGAAAGAAACAATGCTTTGATGTTTTTCAAATGTATTTTTTTGGTGTTTTGAGCACCACAAACCAGGTGCCATGTAGATAAATTAATCTGAAGAGAAGGCAGACATCTACATCATACAACACAACAATCAATTGATAAAAAGCACTACAGGTAAGAGGAAAAATATGTATTTAATTTTGGGGTTCACTGTCCTTTTAAGTAATTTCTCAAGCCAGAAAGCACCCCCTCATTTCCAGTTTCAGCTTATCAGATGTGCTGCTTACTTCCGGCAAGTCATTTTAAATTAAATGTGTTTGTTTTATTTTTTTGCACCATTAGGTTTAATTGTAAAAAACAAGCATTTCAAATAAACCCCCCTTGGGCTCTGGGGAACTGTGACTAACAACAAATCAGTTAATTGAAAAAACATTGACAGTCTAATCGATATTGCACCTTTTGCTAAAAACCTACATAACACTGCGATGTTATATAATGTTCATAAAAGTGGTTTATGATAGATCTGTTGTATAGACGGTTAATGACTATTAGGAGTTAAAACAAATATTAGATCAGCTTTTCAGACATGTCATTCTCATGCTTCTCTTAACCCCCATTATAGATTTATGTTGTTAATGTCAAAGTCGAGAAACAAGTTGATTTAAGCAGGGCTGGTGTCAGGGCTGTCCTTTTGGCGCCTGAACAGAAACTGATAATTCACACAACAGTTTGGTAACAGCTGGCTGGAGAGCTAAGTAGCTAAATTCAGCATAATTGACATGGCATTAGCTGTTAGCTAAGTACTGAAGCTGATATATTCCTGTGCGGTTAGATAGCTCGTATGTCAGCTAACACGCTGATTTAGCCGGAAAATCTTGAAACACCAGTCCACCATCCACCATCAGCCAGGTAGGTAAACGAAACTTAAAAGACATTTGGCGACACTTACCACTGAAAATATCACTCAGGGGTTTAATTTATATTCGCTAAAAACTGTTGAGCGCCTCCATACTGTTGAGGGAATTAACGACTGCCTAAATTTGCTAATTTCGGCAACGCTTTCGGTTTTATTCTGGCACTTTTGTTTGTACTTGTTGTTTGTAAACAAATCTCTTCCCAGTGCGTCCACGAATAGTTTCCGACCTCAACCAGCACCCACAGCACATGTGTTCCTCCTCGTCACTGTGCCCCCGTGACTGACTGCAGCCGAAAGACAAGTCATCATGACATTTCTGAAATAACATGAAAGTGTGGATTTCTCCTACTTGTTCTGTTTGATGTTTTTTTGCAGCACACAAAAGAAAGAAAAACAAAGCATTATACGCAACTGAAAGTGTTAGATTTACATACACCAGTAACCAGTTTCTGCTGTCACAGCTTTCAGAAGTTATTCTATAATGTTGCATATAATGTCCATATTTTGAGCTGATACCCTTGTACATTTTTATATTTTACATTTATTCTCCTTATTTAAGTTTCTTTGTTGACCATGAGAGAGCCCTGCACAAAAATTCCTATGTGTTTGGACTGTGGTCTGTTCACAAATGACAATAAAAACCTTGAACCTTAATTTTATTCCATAACACAAAATATTAGATCTTACTACTACAGGTTCAGGCAAAATCATTTAAAAAGTAATTTGGAGTCTAATGACATTAGTAGCCCCAGTTCACATTCTCCTATTTCACACATTATGGATGTCAGATTTGAAATGCTTTATATGTTTGTTTTTCTTTTACACTAAAAAAATAATCATTTAAAACCAGACTAAATAGATAAATAAATGGGTTTTGGTGTGTTCCATTATAACTAGAACAACGGTTTGATCAAAATGAAGGGAGGTAAACGTTAAAGAAAATCTACCTGAGCAATTATATGATTAAATAAAATGAGAACTTTGGGTATTTTTCTTAAAAATGTACTCAAACATTTCTTAGGTAGGTGAGGGTTTTGCTGGTGGTCTTTGGACTTTACCACCTCAAAATTTCCCAAATCCTGGCCACAGCGCTACTGGAGGATGTCAACATTTGGTAAAAGGTAGTTATTTAAATGACTGTGTGTGGTCACATATATTAAAATGTGTGATCTTTCAAAATGCATCACAACTACAACTTAGATCATAACAATAATGTGAGCATGATGATATTTGAAGCGGTGGCTATTCAGACCACAGCCACAGTCCCAGCATCACTAAATAACAGATCTGATTATGAAAAGTTATAGATACACGATTAAGGTTAAACCAAAGAGATGAGTGATTTGATTTGATTTGACATTTGAAGCTGACATTTGCATATCTTTTTTTTTTGTTTTGTTATTTCCCTTAAGCTTTTGACAGTTGGCTGCATGTATAAACATCATCAATCCTGTGGAAAGAAACATTTAGTGTTATATTTTTGTCTGTTTTGTGTTTGGGAGAGAGAAGTGGGGTTCCCCCTCCTCTACTCTGAGATCAGCCGCTGTGAGTGGGTCTATTGCATGTTTCCACTTCTCTTCTTCGACACCTTTTACCTTTGACATTTAGGCCAACCCCCCACACACTCCTCCCTCAGCGGATGCTCCATGCGAGGGGCCACAGTAAAACACACAGTCCCCAGCTACAGGGGATTTCCCCTGGTGCTGTACACATGTTGTGTATGTGTGTGTGTGTATTTTGGTGTCTGTCCACTTCTAGGGGACTCCCAGACTTGCAGACTGAGGAGGAAGAACAAAGCTGACTGAAAGTTGATATAGCAAATCATCAAAAATATTTGGGTTCATGTGTCTGTCTCTGTGTTTGTGTGTTTGTGCATGTGTCTGTCTCTGTGTTTGTGTGTTTGTGCATGTGTGTGTGTGTGTGTGTGTGTGTTTGTGTGTTAAACTCAGGAGGACTCAGGTGCCATTCGTTTCAGTTTAATCCAGGAAGTTTGTCAGCAGGAGAGGAAGCCAGCAGGGCGCTCCGATCACTTCTTACCTCCTGTATCTAACTGTTTTTAAAGCATCATCCTGATGGCTCAGTGGATACACAGCAGACATCTTGACTTGTCATTGTTGGTAAAGGCTCAGGTGTTACGGATAACAACAGCCACAACAGTGTGAGCCAGCATGCACAATACCAGGAACCTAAAACTGAAGCAGCTAAATAGCATTCGGCCCTCATTCATTTTATTATTTACACCTCATTTTTAATACTTTGACAAGTCATTATATCTCCTTCTGTGTGTTTTTGTAAACTTGCAGGTCTCTCTACACACACACTTTGACAAAAACAATCTTAAAGGGGTCATTTTACATTTATGAATTGATTAGGATAAGTTATGAATAGCTGCTTTGAATGTGTGCGTGCTTGTGCATAAATATTAGTGTGTATGTATGTTCTAATGGGACTTCTAATTAAGACTCTGGGGGTATCTGCTATCTGTCAGCACTGATCGATTGGCTGGGAGACTGACAGCTCACCGTGTGTGTGTGTGTGTGTGTGTGTGTGTGTGTCTGTGTGTCTGAGTGTGTACAAGTTTGAGTGTGTGTTTCAAGCTTCGAGCACAACTCACGGTTTCGTGGTCGTGCTGTTTAACTTTTCTGTCAGAGATGTGTCGTAGAAAAAGGATGTTCTTTTGCACATGTACAATAAACACAGAAATAAACATTCACACCACTCGTGCAATGGTGTGAATGTTTATTTCCGTGCGTGATGATCAAACTCAGAGACTCACAATCCCAGACAGAAGGTGTTGGACAGATCTGTCACATAAACACAATGTTTAACTGCACTTCATGGTTGTTATTTACTACTAAAAGGTTTTGTGTTTTTGGTAAACACTAATTTCATCAGAAAGTAGAGCCCGGCTTATTTATCGGTCGTTCAGTATTATCAGACGTTTTTATCGGCTTATCACAGATATGTCAGTAACAGCTGATATATGCTGATATAATCTTTTTTTTTTTTTTTGAGGAAATGTAATGTCAAAAACAATGCTTGGGTGATTTAGAAGTGTTGTTAACTATTTTCATTTAATTTAATTTATTATTTATTTAAATGGTAAGCAGTTGAATATTTTTTATTTATTCTTTGTTGTCTCCATTTAATTCCTAAAATTGGTTGACAGTGTAACATATTGTATTTATAATGTATAATAATGTTTTTTATGTCCTTTTTTCATTTTCAAGTGACATATTAGACAGACAAAAAATCAGTATTGGTTTAAAAATGTCAATAGTGGTCAGAAATCAAATTTCTTGGGATTTAGTATTTTCAACATTGTGCACTCCACACTTACAGGTGCATCTCAATAAATTAGGATATAATGGAAAAGACTTGAAAAGTTCAAGTCAAATAGCCCCAACCAGGTATTGAGTGCTTATAGATGGACATGCTTTTCAGAGGCCAACATTCACATACTTCTTAAAATTAGTCTCTTGTAATATTATTTTTTTTGAGACTGAGATTGAGTCTTCATTAAATGTAAGCCATAATCATTATAATTAGAAGAAATTAAATAGATTAAGACATGAAATGTTTCATTCTGTGTGTAATGGATCTATATAATGTGTTATTTCCACTTTTTGAATTGAATTACTGACATGAATAAACTTTTCTTTGATATTCTAATTTGTAGAGTATATACTCACACTGAACTTTACTCTGGTTCACTTCTTTCTTATATCACTTACACAGACACACAAATAGAGCTGTTCACAATTTCACTACCACAGTCACTATCAATCACCTGTGTGTGTGTGTGTGTGTGTGTGTGTGTGTGTGTGTGTGTGTGTGTGTGTGTGTGTGTGTGTGTGTGTGTGTGTGTGTGTGTTGCGCAGGAGGACGAGTGAGTGATGGCAGTGACAGTATAGACGGCATGTGCTGCGAAATGTCACCGTGGCGATCGATGGTGTTTAACGAGGCTGGAGGCTGATCTGGACCTCATGCTAACATGAAGCTGTCCTCGCTTCCCTCTTCCTCCCCCTTCTCACTCTCCTAATCCCCCTCTACTCTCTGTGAGAGCCCTCGGGTCCCTCGGGAGAGAGGCGAGGCCTTTTACCTGTCAAGAGGCTTTTGTGTCTGAGCAGACAGACACACGTATTCTGAATAAATTCAGCTCAAATTTAGCTTTTGTTTACTTTTTAAAAGCCTTGAAACACTGTGTGTGTTCCAACACCCATACTACCCCACTATCTAGTATCCCAGAAAAAGATTTAGTATGTCCTAATATATAGTATCTCCAATGCAATATGTCAAAAAGTATCAGGATTTCAAAGTTTAAGGTGCCATGTTGTAATGAAGTAGGATGTCCCAATGCATGCAGCAGGATGTACCTCGTGAGGGCACTGTGCACTGTGTACTAAAAGTAAGAAGCATTTTGCATTTTGTGTGATTTCATTTACCAAGACAAATCAAAACACAGGACGCAGTCGGGCAGAATAATCAGAACTAGTTTATGATTTCAAAGTGCTGAACAGAAAATCCAGTGAACCAAAGAGAAAGAAAAAAAATAATCGAACAGGAAACTCAAACCAAAGAGGGACATTGAAAAACAGCAACTTTTTTTCCTTTTTTGTTTCTCTTCTTCAAAAAACAATGCACAACTCGTACCACAATATTTGAAAAAGCTAAAAACACTTCAAAATATTAGTTTTGTATATATATATATTTATATTTATATTTATATCTATATAATTTGCTTTTTTTCATATTTCAAACTGCTGCCGTGAGTGTGAGTGGGTGGTGGAGGCCCGGGGGGAGAGCCCCACAGAGCCGCAGTCTTAGACACAAACACAAGTCGAGCTGTTTCGACAGGCTATGGCAGCTCTTGACAGCTTATAACACACCATGCATATGATCCTGGCTTCTCTAAGCGTACACACAAAGACAGTATGCAACCATGTCCTCCACACTCTCACACGGCCTCCACAATAGAAACAAATAGAAAAAGAGCATGACTGCGGAATGTTTCACCCCTGGATGTACAGCTATCTGTCGAGCACCCTCCTCTCCCCGACTCCCTGCCATCCTCCAGGGGAGCAGGTAGGGTGTGTGTCTGTGCTTCTAGCCCTTCTCAGGGTGTAAGTGCTTCAAAAGCCAATTTCTGTCCATGTTCCTCCATACTCCTACTCGACCTATGATTTCAAAATGCGTTAAAAACAAAAACATACTAGAGCAAGTTCAAGTCTGGGTGACTCAGTCATCAATCGTTAGTGCACAGTTTCTCCTCTGCTGTCTAAAGCCAGGCGGAGACTGTCTCTCTTTCTTTTAGCTACCTACAGTACAGGACAAGTCTTTGTATTAAAATAATTTAGAGTTTGAAATTGAACCGTTCCTTCTCCGCATCTTCCTTTTGTGGTGAGATAGCACTTAAGAAATTGCACTTGGAATCAAGAGCCCAACTCAACAGCCACTTCGATGTGTTTATGAAATATCTGTGTCCTGTTCTGTGATCTTTCTGCACGTCTACGCTGTTTGACTTCTGACATTTCAGTACATTTCCGTATGAAAACGCCCCCCTTCCTTTTTTCAGCAGGAGGAACTACAGCGGGGACATCTTCAACTCTGAAAACATTCAGACACAGGGACACCACCCCTTCCCTCTTTACTTAAAAGAAGTCCTCATACTGGATGAGTCAGGCCAAAACACGGATAAACAGTACTCATAAACCTTCTTTCTCTTTGTTGCTGGATGAGCTGCCACCCAGACGGAGAGAGGACAGTAAAAAGTCATTTTTCTGTCGTTCCATCTCGGCCTTGTCATCCTCCCCCACATGAGTAAAACAGGAGGATCAAATAAAAAGTGGTAAAGCGTTGAGCAATTGTCTTTCATACTGGTGAAAAGTTGGTTGTCCGTTTGAGTGAAAGGCGTTCTTGATTGGTTGTCCTGTAGAGTGAAAAGCGTTTGATTGGCTCTCTGCTCTGCACCGGTCAGAGAGGAGTGAGTCTCTCCCTGGATGCGTGCTCTCGGGGGGGAAAAGGCCTGAACAGGACGTGACGTGGATTTTTTTCTCTTGTGTGGTCAGCCACGGGCCGTCAGTAGGGCAGAGTGTCCAGGAACCTGTCAATCAATGGAGGAGGCGATACCAGGTCCTCAAGCTTCAGGTAGAAGATTCGTTGAAGGCCCTGGGTCCTCTGAGAACGGAGCTCCGCCCTTACACCCAGGATACGACTCAGAGGGGGCGCAGGCTTGGACGAGGAGGAAGAAGGGCCGCAACCCAGGTGGTCTCTGAGACAGCAAATCACTTTATTCTGCAGCTCCTCAACCCGCTTTGTGTCCTTCAGACCTGGGACTTGCTCTGTGGACACACAGATGGACAGGGACGTTAGCAAAATAATACATTAAACAGCAAAAATTACATCTGTGGAAAAAAAACAAATGCACACACACATACATCAGAGCTCATTCAGCTGACAGAGCATTAGCTACATCTTCTTTTATATTGAATTCCACCTCATTAGCCTGTATGGCTAATGTTCTTAACAGGCCTTAACTTGTCTCACTCACTACAGATCAATACACAGTCTAACCTAATAAGCCTGCCGTCCACTGTGTTCACACACACACACACACACACACACACACACACACACACATATATATATATATATATATATATATATATATAATAACATTTGCAAACACACACAGACACACATTGTCCCTGCAATTTAAGACATTGACAGAAACAAAAGTGCTCAACAATTAGCTGATTATTCGGCTCTGTGAGCAGCCAAATGAAATTAGAAACACACACGCGCAAACACACACTGCTGCCCATAGCAACTCCTGTGGCACCCTTACCAGGGTTAATGTGACACTAACTCATTCTGCAGAGAACAGGGTGTCCACCCCCCCCACCCCCCCACCCCACACACACACACACACACACACACACACACACACACACGTATAGGCACACACAAGCCAGTCTGCAGGGAGGCTGTCACTAAGACCAGTCTCACTTTGAGGTATCCATTATCTGAAGCTTATTTATTGTTTGTTTATGTGACTCTTTTGTTTGTTCTGTGTTTGCTGCTGCAGAGTCACTCCAGCACTTCTTTCACCGCTGCTTTTTAGACCTCTCACACACTCTCGCCTCCCTCTCTCTCTCCCTTCTCTTTCTATGTGCGCGAGCTCCCGGGGCGGGATCGATGGCTGCCTTTCTGCACAGGCCACTCTGAAGCGGTCGATCGCCTGGTGGCTCTGGCGGCTCTGTCGTGGCAGTGCGCTGCGTGTTTTGCCGAGGTGGCAGAGCGCCACTGAGAACAGCGCAGACGCCATTCCAGAGCTGTGCTCCACAGTGGGCTGGTCGATCAGGCACAGAGTTAAGTGCTCCCCCAGAGAGTGAGGATGGGGTTGGAGGGCTTAGACAGAGGAAGAGGAGGTGGTGGAGGAAGAGGAGGAGGAGGTGGTGGGGGCAGGGTGAGGTAAGGAAGCTGAGCATAGGGGGGAGGGGTGTTTTACCCATCACACACTTAAATACAGTTTCTGACTCTGACGTGAAGGTGTAAAAACTGAAATGTGAACACTTAATTGCACAGGCGTCCTCTGTCACCTTGGGCTACATTTGTAATTGACTATGTCTAATGCATTTCCAATGTACTTTACTGACCACTAGATTCTGCTGCGTCTCAGATGTACGTTTGCAGAGAAAAAGCTGTGACTCTGCCTCCATTTTTCACACATTCACAGTGATTAGAGGGCCAGGTGTGTGGCAGGTGCAGCAGGTGCTCCCGGGTATCGGGTTCTTGTTTCAGGCAGAGATGTGTGAGAACAAGCATGCACATGCGTGTCTTTGAGCGTATGTGTGACGTTAGTGGATGTATCCACCTGATCACTGTCACATTGAATCAACCTCAAGCAAAGCTCCGGACAAAGGAAAGAAGGTGTGTGTGGATTTGTGAACGTATATTTACGCATAAGCAACTCGTATGATTGGCGGCGGTTGTTTGTGCAGAGTGGAGAGCTGACTTTGAAAAGAGGCTGCTGTTTTTTGTCAATGTCATATATGCCAGTCATTCCCAGAGATGGGGGATTTTATTTGGATCGCCAAATAAATTTGCAGAATTTCTTCCGTAATGCAATACTTAAAAGCATGCATGTGCACCTATAACATCTGCAAGATGAAAGTAAAATTATATCTAATAAAATCTAACTTGGAATACATCTGATGTGGTCAACAAATGTATCATTGACTGTTTGAATTACGACACAATTAAAATATGTACAGATTCACTATTCTCACAATATATAAATAAAGCCTTTTGTAAATTTGGTTGCAATGGTTTGTCTTTTTCAAAAAGTTAGTTTCCATTTTTAAAAAAAGTTTGGGAAACACTGATGAGTACTTCTCGTTTCTTTCTTTTTTTCTCCTGATGTTCTCCTGAGTTCCAGATCTGAAATGCGATTTTGCTTGCTTGTGTTTTTACCTGTGAGCAGTACGAGGGCGGCCAGGCAGGCGAAGGCGGAGGCGTCCAGGTTTAGGCTCTGGAGATGGGTGGAGAAGTCCCGGATGGAGTCTAGCCACTCTCCAAACCCACGAAGGCACTGGAACCTGTGCAGCACCAAGCCGTTGCAGAACACTAGTTTGTCCTCCGACAGCATCGACCTGAGACACAGACGGACAAAAGAGACTCTGGTAAGTTCTCTCTTCCAGTGAGACGCTGCATTTTCCCTCATGTATTGTAAATATGGCTTGTGATACTGGGGCAAGGAAACAATTACAATAAAAACAATGAGAAAACCTGGCAGTGTGCGCACTCACACACAAACGGGACACACATCAAACACAGGCATGCAGCTGATTAAGGTTGTGTTTTCCAAATTATAGCATTTTAAAACATTCCTGTGTTTCCTTCTGGCAGGGTGGGGGTGAGGGTGAGGGGTTAGGGCAGAGGGCTGTGCCTCTGTGTGTTTGTGTGTGTGTGCGTGTATTTGCAAATAGGTAAACTGTTATGGCTTTAATGTGCCTGGGCTGTGGTGTGCAGTGAAAACACAGAGACTTAATGAGGAAATGAAAAGGCTTCTCAGATGTATTTAGCCACCAGTTACTCACGACACACAACATCCCACTCCTCTACCATAGAGCAGAGAGGGAAAGAGGACAAGCAGTGAATGAGGGAGGGCTAAAACAAGTCTTTATTAGTGCCTAAAAGAAGAGCAAGTGTGGCTTTCTTTAGAGAAAGTGTTCAGTTGGAAGCTCTCAAGAAGAGAGGAGAAGGGCTTGGAGTGTGTGCTTTGAAAACGGCTAAAGAGAGAAAGGGGTAAAGCCTCAAATTACACTGTGCACAAACATTGGTTTAGCAGTTAAGAGGAGAGGATGAAATGCCATTTATGTCTAATTATCCTCACTGCAGCTTAAAAAAGCTACTCTACCCACTCTCAGCCGAACACACGCACACAGATGCTCTGGCACATCACCTGCTCCGTCAGTCACAGAGTCAAAATTATCCACTCTTACACAGACAAAAACAAAGACAACCAGAACTAGCCGCCAAGGCCAAAATGGATAGGAGATATGAGAAAGAATAAGATGTAGGGATGAATTCAGGTGGTGGCAGAGGGTGGATGTGGCAGAAGTGGAGAGGCTCATCACCTGTTGCTGAGGACGGAGGCTGAATATATTGTTGGCCTTAAAACCTGCTGTTTTGACTTCTGATGTAGTTTTTATGTTATTTTTTGTCATATTTTCATCCCTGAAGGTTGGATTTTCCGTTAAACCCCCTTAAATGGCTTAAATGTTTTGGTCTATGTTTTTTATTTTTTATTTTAGGGTGGGCTGTCCCATTGTCCCTGTCTTTTTCATATATTTTTGACATAGTTTTGACACATTTCCATCAAATGCAGCATAAAATAATTTGCACATTTGGAATTTCTAAAAGGTTTTGTGTTTGTGAACAATGATTTTTGCATTAAAAGTGATGAACTGACAGATGCGTGCGGCAAGATGGAATAGATTTAATCTTATAATAAAATACCAGACGGACCAGTAAATAGGCTTGTGTGTATTGAACCGTATGCTGTAAGTCTCGCTTATATTACGCAACTCTACTTGAACGGAGGTAATCTACAAAACAGGTCTTTCTGCAGATCTGTTGTATCCTAAAGGCAAAATCTGAACAAATCTGTACAAACTGATAACCTAAAGCAATGACTTGCTTTATTTCTGTAAGTGTTAATGGCTGTGCATGTTTGAGTGTGGACAAGATAAATGTGATTAAATGAGTGAATTAAGTGATTTCCTAAAGACTAAAAATCATGTTGGAGTATCTCCACTTCTTGTGCTGTTTTCCAAGAAAAAAATCCAGCTACTAACTTAACAGTGATAAACTTTAGGACGCAGTATAATATGAAGCCAGTTCACTATAAATGTGTGTGAGCGAAAATGGTCTGCATCGTCATGTTTGGATAAATGCTGCACTGTGCAACTACGAAGACTTTCAAAATACTATTTGACCCAGGTCTGATAGTAGCACATGAGCAAAACTACACAGACAGGCTGGCAGACAAGTCGCCAGGCAGATGCACGCACACACACACAGCTGGATGTCTGCCACACATTCCACTCACTCCTGACTACACTGTCACCACGGTAATCAACCAATAACCACAGAAACTGTTTGGTAACAGGGCGCTTACAGCAATGCCGGCACAGAAGAGCAGAGCAAATTTACTCTCCACACACTGAGTACACACACGTACACACACATGCAACAAGCATACAGATATACGCTTGCATGGGGGTCTGCAAGGCATCTGAGTTCAGCTCAGGGTCAACGCAGGGCTGCATCAACAGTGGGATGGGAGCGTGGACTGCATCCTTGTGCTCTCACGGAAGACGGACAAAGTAAGACAGTGCTGCGTTTGTGTGTGTGTTTTCCTCTGTGCCGTGGGAGTTTGGCTGATGGGAAGATGAGCAGTGTTTGTGAGCATGTGTGTATTCAATAGAGGCCCCTATGAGTGCAGCGTTTAGCGTGAGTCAGAGTCCCAGCCTGATCCCCCCTCCTGCTGGGACTGTGATGCCACCACCCAGTCCTCTACCCACCCTGCACCTGGACCCACACTGGGAGGAGGAGAAAAGTTCTACATCATCAGTGTGCGTGAGTGTGTGTGAGTAAGTGTGCTTGTGTGTGTGACTGTGTTGGTTTTCTGCCCTAGACGACAGCGCAGACAAAGGGATGAGCTTGTAGCCCAACCCCCGTCCTCCCCATAAATTTAACCAGCCACATGCCTTACGAGAGCAGACCGGTAACCCGGGGCAATTGTGAGGCAAAGATGGGCGAGCGCAGTCATAATGGCACCACAGGTATCCACGAGCGAGACACACACGTGCTCACACACACACACACACACACACACACACACACACACACACACACACAACCGGACGCATGATGTAAATTAAGTCGATTCTCTTTTTTTAAAATTTCAGTCAGCTGAATTGAATATGTATTTCCTTCCATAACGGCCCTTTTCAGTTTCTCAGCTGACTAGCTTTTAGATGGAATTGATCCTGTCAATTCACAGTTCACAATGTTAGCACAGTTTTAGCCCGCAGAACACACACAGAGCTCTCTGTGCGTCAGATATCAGACGAGCGGAGCGGAACTCTGTGGGTGTAGCTGCTGTCATAGCTACAGACTCCATTCATAATTTGGTTCATATGGCGATTACTCAGCTCCACTCCTCCTACTCTGGAGATACACCGACACAGCAGCACACAACTCTGCCAGCACAGTTACACTCTACTGTAACAGTAAAGGACTGCCTGTTGTTCTTATGCCAAAGAAAGTAAAGTTTCTGATAAAGTCGTAGGCGTGAAATCTTGAAATTTTGCGGGAAAAGTTCTAGATGTGCACGTATTGGCGGAGATAGGTTTAAAAAGTTAAGTTAAATGTGCTAAAGTTGTCCATGTGATTTTTGTTCCAGAGCAAAACATCTCCCCGTTCTTACCTGTGAGCAAGTCGCAGGACAAACAGCTCCAGGAAGGCAGAGTCTATGAGCAGGTTCTGATCTTCGCGCTGAAGCTCGGAGAACCCGGGGAGCCGGTCAGCCCAGCATCGCGTGGTCTCCATCGAGATGGTGAGCAGCCTGTAGAAGAGCTGGATGTGCTCAGCATCTGAGGAGGAGGAGGGAGGGTCGGCAGCACTGAACTGTGGAAGGAGATAGAGATAAACGACTGAATAAACTCCTAAAAAGGTCTGATTTTTCAGTGAATGCATACATTTCTCTGTTTAAAATGAAATAAGGGGTGTTGGTGGTACCTGGCTGTAGTCGAGGTCGCGGGGTGTGCAGTGGGAATAAGCCCTGAGCAGAGCAGAGAGCAAGCTGAGGGGTGGAGAAGGAGGAGATGCTTCTGTCTGCAGGGGGCTCTTTGGTTTGGAGGGCAGACGGCCTCGGCGCCCCTTTAAGCTATCAGTACGAACCACTGTGAACCAGAGAAGGAGAGCAGAAAACAGACAAGAATGAAGTGGTTGTTCAGTTCAATCTAGTCATATTTACACAGCATGCACAAAGATCTTCTATCCTCCAATAGATAGGCTCGTTATCAGTATTTTATAGCTGTAGAATTATGACTGATTTTAGTGTTTTTCCACAGGAACTCTAACATTCCCACTATCCCTACAGGGAAAGCCAGCAGCCAGCAGATGGCAGTGGAGCCGTTCTCTGGGCTGCACACGTGTTAACGGGATTGTGAGGTGTGTGTGGGTTTGTTTGCATTTATGTGAGCGTATGCATGTGTGTGAAACCGGTGAGAAACCTCAGGGAAATGAGGGCAGTATGAGTGCCACACTACACATCAGCAAAACATCTCTGCTGTGCAACAACAGTCAGCTATATGTGATGTGATGGCACAGATGGAGAGAAAGTGTGAGAATGTTTGAGCAGGATGTGTCTCTTTCAAAGCTTTAAAACGATCCGGATTCAGAGTTTAAAAGGTGACAAGCACTAATTGGTATTTTCTACTTTGTTCCTCCATCAGAGAGAGGACAGGTTGCTGCTCCATGGATGTGTGTGATGCTGCTACAGGCCAGGTCATTACCGGCTTATTAAACCCTGATTGCAGAGAAACTTTATCGTCATGGACTGGAGGTCAGATATGAGTTGCACTGTGTGTGTATCAGGTGTGTTGTCTTACCTTCCTTCACCATGCCCACACTCAGACACTTCTGAAAGCGGCAGTACTGGCAGCGGTTGCGTCTCCTCTTGTCCACAGGACAGTTCTTACTGGCCAGACACACATACTTGGCGTTTTTCTGCACGGTGCGCTGCACGGAGAGAGAAGAAACAGGCATTCCGATAATCAGCCTCCAAACACAATCAGGCACCTAATATTTGATTTGTTTAATTCAATTTCTGTTTTTTTCCCCTCTTTCCCATCAAAGAATGAAAGCAGAAGCTCGCAGGTCAGATTTTAATTACGCGCTGAAAGGCGGCGTTGACATCAGTATAATTAGATAAAATTAATTTTCCAACAAGCCTCGCCTGCAGGAGGGACAATTTTATTAGCGCCGGAGCTGACAATGGGGACCGAGCGCGTGGCGTGCCGAGGCGGGTCCCGGGAGACACGTGGGGGGACAGCGGCCGTAAGAGCTGCGTGATCAGATTGTTTGTGAAGCTCGCGGGTCAGCTCGTGGCACCTCCGGGGCCTCGCGCATCGCGCCTCTCTCAATGGGCCCCGCGGGAGCTGTTTTCTCCTCGGCTGGCTCCGCGATTATTACTGACCTTATTAAAATGAAATCAAGAAACGGGCCACGTGGGGGCCGGGTGCGCTCCCCGAGTGGATGAAAGACAATAATAACAGAAATGGTAGTGAATGATCCCGTGCACGCGCGCACCAATGGGTCAATCCGGTACGTTTAGGACTGCTGGAGCTGCGCATGGGCAGAATTGGAGTTATTTCCACGGCTAGACACTGGCTCTTCATTCATTATATTATAGGATGCAGGAGAATCATATTGTAACGTGTTGGGAGTGTTTCCCAGAATGCTTTGCAGCACTGTGTTACATGTAAATAAGGGTTTGGAAGTGTTAGATTGACATGTTCGATTTGTTACACAGGTTACGTTAATGTCTAGTTATTTATGTTCACTGTTATTTATGGTTGTTTTAGGGATGAGTCAGAGAGCACCACTAGTGAACTGACTGTTACATTTTGTGACTACCAGCCTCTTTAACTTAAATGTGTATGAACAATCTGATAAGTGACTGTATCATCTTAAAGCCTCAGATTTTAAAGCTTTTCTCTCTGCGTCTTCCTTGCTAACCATAACTCGCCACAATATTAAAAGGGAGAAGTTAGGTCAATAATCGGAATATAGAACCACAGACCGTCACTAATAATGCTTGTGTAACTCTTTGACACACACCATGTGAGGCCACCTGGGGATGGTGCCAACCTTTGCAAACTTCTTTGGATTAAAACTCTTGGGCAAGCCTTCGCCTGGGGTGCAAATCTGTTACAACCAAACGATTACATTTGCACAAAAAAAAGCTTACAATTACACTATAATTACTGTGTAATTATAGTAAGTGTTTACATTTACACTCAGTCATGCTGTGATTCCAGTCGTCCACTCGGGCACGACAGCACCAGAACAAACTGTAAATTAAACAAACGGAACACAGGGAAAGTGTCGCAGCTTCTCCTCTTCTTTAACGCCTCTAAAACACATCAAAACAAATAAATCCAATTAGGAGCCCCTCGCGCCACACATGCCCGTGCCCCCGGGAGACCAATAACACACCAATTATTCCATATGCTGCGGCGCGAGTGCGGAACTTGCGCGTAATGGGCGCCAGCGATGGATGAGAGCCGTTGCCATGGCACCGCAGATCGCTCTGAATGTCTCCCTCTCATCCCTTCAATGGTCAGTGACCCGTGCGCGCGGGGATAAGTTAGTTATGGTCATTAATGTGGTTGAGGGAAAATAGCATCCGTTTAGTGAGAGTCCGAACTAAACATAAAGCTGCA
This sequence comes from Centropristis striata, assembly GCF_030273125.1. Classification (NCBI taxonomy): domain Eukaryota; kingdom Metazoa; phylum Chordata; class Actinopteri; order Perciformes; family Serranidae; genus Centropristis; species Centropristis striata. The sequence continues at coordinate 13,939,955 of NC_081524.1, forward strand.
CGGTGATGCACAAACCCAAACATGCTAAACATTTATTTACACCTTGATAATTCTGCACCAGCACCAAGTTTAAAGACATTTACACAGTCTTTCTTGTAGATTTAATGCACAAGTTTTGTGTGCAGTGATACTTTGAGTTTCGGATTTTTTTTTTAACTAACCTTTTGCAATAAGAGCCTGTGTGCTTTCTTTGCAGCATATTGTGGGTTCAGGTGAAAGTTTTGTAAGCTGAGTTGACCCCAGTGGTTGGTGGAGGGGGTGGGGGGAGGGGTCTTCCCCTCAGTGAGCTCAGGGGCTAATTTATGAGATAACTGATTCCAATGAAAGCCTGAGTTTGAAATGATCAATTAAGTTTCCGATAAATTAAGCTCTCATGAGCTGGCCTCTGTCCTGTCTCTATTCTCTCTGCTGTGTGTGTGTGTGTGTGTGTGTGTGTGTGGAGGGAGGGGGGACTCTTGTGACTTTGCTTTTTAATAAGCAGCGTGGGGCAGGACTGGCGTCTCCGCAGAGACACTACATATCAGAGCTAATACTCTGTAACTAACTAGTCTCTGATAGTCAGATCAAATTATCTCAATATGGTTAGCAAATCTGTAGATCCTCCTTGTGCTCTGTACATTGCGTACCTATTTAGGCCAGCCTATAAGTATGTGAGTGTGTGTGTATGTGACAGCGTGCAGTACACTTTGTTCTACTTTAATTCATCTCATCTGTCTTGTAATTGAGTTAATTCAATTTATGTTAGGGGCAAATTTCACAATAAGAACAATAATTGACAAATTTAATACTTGCACTGTATGCGAAACTGAAATTTTAGGGTGGCAGTAATGTTATGTTTGTGTGGGAGAGGATTTAATTCCAGAGCAAAAACGTTCAGTTAAACATTGACAGTGAGAGTAAAGAATGAGTTCTATACACGTTCACACAGACACACACTTGCTTACAGAAGCTCCCATGCTGTGGGTGTTGTGCGGGCTGGATGGTGGCATGCAGAGGCAGATTCTTGACATGTAACATGTGCTAATAGCTTTGGCTTAAATTAAAAGCCTTTAGGGACTTTGTTCCCCCTTCTCCTCCCTCTGTCTCCCATATCCCCTCCTCTTTGTGGCAATCTCTCTCTGTATGTAAGTAACAGGGTAGGGAAAGAGTTATGTGTGCTGTATTTTGAGCTGATTTTATTGTTACAGGGGAAAAAAACTTGACATAACTTTTATAACCTGAGTCAAAGCGCTAAGCCACTGCACGTGTGTGGGTGTTTATTTGCATTTCCTGTATTAAATTAAACTTGAAGGTATCATGTGTGCATTAAGTGGTAAAGGTGTGTGCATGTTACCAACATGATTTTCAGTCTCCTTTCACCCCTACACTGCCACTTCTTAACCCTTTTTATGACCTGCATGCTGTGCAAGCAGTGGAAAACGAAAATTGTGTTCAATGAGCTGCGCTGACCGTGTGTAAGAGCACAGCTAAAGAAACCCACATGTTCAGACAGGAGGCGCATAAAACAGGTCACTTTTAACGCTATTGTTTCTTGTTTCTAGCATATTTTTGTATTATACAGCTGAGATCTAGATTTGAATTTTAAAAATTCTATTTCTGAAAGGGTTCACTAAACTAATGGAAACCAGTGAATGGACTACATTATTCTGCCAAAAAAATAAACATGGGGAAAAAAGAAGTATTTGTTTAAGAGCTAAAATTAATTCACAGTGAAAATGTGCCTCAAATTGCACTAATGAAATAACAACATTTTGCATCAAGCCTCTATGGCTTTAATGTGTAATAACCATTCAGGGATAATTAAATATAATCAGGAAATATTTTTAGGGGACAATAAAAAGCATCAGGATAATGGAGGTAATGTGCCTGATAATATGAATATGAAAGGTGTGTGAAAGGCATGTTTCAGTATCTGCTGTTGCATCCTGGATACAGACTGAAAAACATGTACATGCTACTGTATGACTCTGTGGTTGCGTGCATATGTTGCGTGTGCATGGCTGGTTGCATCTGCATGTGTGTGTAAAGGAAACATAGCGAGGTCTGACAGGCTGTGTGGCTGCTGAGCGCTGCAGCAAGCAGACAGCCTCCGGCCTGCTGCCACCAGACGCTGCTTTCATTAATTACTAAATAAAAACAAATTGTGAAACTAATTGAAAAGAAGGATAATTCATTTCCACCTACCAGAGGCATTATTCAATTACCTCTGTGTGTGCACCCTCATTCTTGCTGTCTCTTAATTTCACTCTCTTGTCTCATGCAGCCAATAGAATGCTTAACAAGTGTGGCGGAAAATGTTATAATTCAAAACCCCATGCAAAGAAATGACTTCAGAGTGGCTGAGTGTGAGCTTGCTGTTATTTGAATGATATATTGCACTGCATGCATGTGTCAGAGAAGTTTGTTGTTATGTCTTTTTGGTTTTGGACTTTCAAAAGGAAAGACAAAAATGTGTCTGACTAAAAACAGGCTCTTGTTAATGTTAAACTTTGAGTTTGAGCACGTGTGCGGTAACATGGGATGTGAGACAGCGAGTTGAGAAGTGTTAGATTGAATCATTTGACATGCCACATTTCAAAACTGACTCATATCGTCCTCTATATTATGTCAGTGGATTGTGGTAAATTTCATCGCCACTGATTCACTACAAACGCGCAAAAAGGAAACTTTGATTTCAAGGAGGATTCCTTTTCCACTGGACTCTAACCACACTTTATTTCTGAGTGGCTGCATATCAAGCATGTAGCTCAGTTGTTCCCTGTTTGTCTGAGTGAGAGTTTGTGTTGTTGGTTTTTTTTATCATCCTGTGTTCTCACGTAACATAAGCAATCATACAAACCATGCAGGCACACTTGTTGCCCACTTGGTTGCTGGGAGAGACGACCCCTGTGGGCGTGTTGTGCTTTCATGATGACTTTATAGACGAGTTAGACTGTGCAGAGACGGTTGCAGAGTGGGAGCAAGGCAAATGCAAGAAAACTGTTTTAAGTCAAATACGTCATTGGGTTTTGCAGCAACTTCACAGATACTGGATGATATTTTAAGGTGGAATGCTAGTTATGAATGTGAGTGTGTGCATCTGGTTGTGTGTCAAAAGAAAGAAAAATAAGAAATGGAGTTACTCCATAAAGGCCTTGATGCTGTTTTAAGCTTTGATGATGGTTTTAAAGTAAAACCGAAAGCTTGAGACTGCATCAAGACCATAAGGCTTTGATATGACTTGTGAGTTTTGAGGTTTTTTACCTTGAAGAAGCCCTTGCAGCCCTCACAAGTGCGTACACCATAGTGCTGGCAGGCCGCATTGTCTCCACACACCGCACAGGTGCCCTCTCCTTGGGGGCCACGTTGGGGAGGCGATGGCAGGCTGTCTCCGAGTAGCGGGCCGCAGGGCCCGAGGGCCAGGGAGCGGAAGGCGAGGCTGCTGCCCCCGGCCCCGCGGTGCAGCTGGTACATGGACTGCTCCAGGGGTGGACCGTGAGGATGAGAGACCGAGGAAGAGGATGAGGAGGAAGAGGAGGAGGTACGAACAAGTCCTCCACCCAGACTCTCATAACCGCCGACGCTGCTGCCACTGTGGGGCGGCGAGTGCTGATAGAAGTGGGGGAAGCGTGGTGACTTGAGGGAGCCCGTGTCCAGGCCGGAGCCCATAGAGTGTGGGTGGGACGGAGGGGCCAGGGGGTGCTCCTCCCACAGGAAGGAAGTGCCTGGCTGGGGCGGCAGGGACGGGGTGGTGGGGGTGGAAGGTGGAGACTGTTTAAAGTACATAGTGGAGGAGGACATGGCCTCCAGAGGCGGAGCGGTCGGGTAGCTCTCCTCCTCCTTTTTGATGGGCCGGTGTGTCGGCATCTGGTAGAGGCAGGAGGACTTGGGCTCGTAGCTGCCCTCCACAAAGACGTTGAAGCTGGGGAGGGAGGTGGTGGCGGCGGCGGAGATCTCCCCGCCACCCAGATCCAGCTTTGTGTAGTCAGAGGTCATGAGGTCAGAGCCGTAGCTGTCGCCCTGGTAGCCGAAGGACTGGCCAGAGTAGGCTGAGCCTGGAGGGGCGGGCCCGTACTGAGCCTGCACACAGGGCATGTCTGCCAGGGAGACAGAGCACACATGAAGGTTAGAGCTGCGTGGCAAATCAGACCACATGTTTCCCAAAAAAGTTTTCATTCATAAAGCCTTTTTAATATTGTTAGTAGAATTCAGCTGTACGGCAACATCATTAGTCAGAGAGGAAATCACATATTAGTTAACCACCGATTTAAACAGGAAAGCAGGACTTCAAAAAGCAGACAGTACAGCAACAACAACCCTTCAGTTAATCTACGGGCTGAGGGCAGACTCTGCTGGAGGCACATGCACACAAGGGTAGTGCTAAACAGGGTCAACGATTAAACAGTACATGACTAAAAATTTCTGCACAGCTCTATTGGAACAGGCAGTTTTTTCAGCTCTTGAGGTGTCAGAGATTTCACAATGTTGTAAAACTTTTCTGAATGCACCTTTCAAGGAATATGAAAATCTTTCCATTTACTGCCATTTACTCAATTTCCTGCTTCAACACTTCTTGCACTTCACTGAACAAGTATGGAGCACACTCACAACCCTAGACACCGCTGATTCTCCCAGTTAGTTCAGTTAACGTTTCATCAGTGCGCAATTCTGAAGTAAAGCAAAGCAAAGCAATCCACTCTCTGCAGACTGAAATGGTGAAGTATCTGTGACTAGGGTGTGTGTGTGCAGGGTTTGTGTTGCACGTGTGTGTGGGTGGCTGCACTCTGGTTAGTCAGATGGCAAAGCAGATGAGATAACATTAAAAAATAATGGAACCCCATGGTGGTGCTGGATGCTTGCTGCACACACACAAAAACATACAGCCAGACACACACACACACACACACACACACACACACACACACACACACACACACACACACTCTGACAAATCAAACACACACACACACACACACACACAGACAGATATTTTCTCTAACTGCTGCAGACGCCAGTCGGTATGTCTTGAGTTTTTCCCCTTGATTTAATTCTGTCACAGCAGCAGGCCACCTCATCATCATCTGTGTGTGTGTTGTGTGTGTGTGGACTATATGGTCTTGCCTTATCAAAGCTCTTACGTAATACACTCCACCTGCGTTTGCGTGCGTGCCTCTGAGTGTGCACGTGTGTGTGTGTATGTGTGTGCGCGCGCGGGCTAATCAGTCATGAGTGTCAGCGCAGCCAGGGTTTTGTGGTGTTTGCTCGTCGCTCCCGAGCAGGGAACTGTCAACACAGCGCTGCTCCCATTGACGCCCAGCATGCGCGCGCTCTGCCGTAATCGCCCCCGTCCCTCGCGCGTCATGTTTGTCTAGTCAAATACGGGACATATCGGGACCTGTTGTTGTTAAAGCACTCACAAATACCACCATCCAAACGGACGCACTCAGGCTCGCTCCGGGAATTACAGCCTGTTTCCTGTTGTGCTACATTAAAAATCACTTTTTTTAACAAAATAAAAGTCCTGTAATTTCATAGCACATTCCCTATTTACACTAACTAATAACTACTAGGCTAATAATTATAATACATTTAGTTTGCGGTCATATAAGCCTAATAGCCTGCACTACACGCATGTCACTCATGGCGGTTGCAGACTGAGTGACACATTCATTTTAGCCGCTCTAACAATTAAATTATACCTGAGAGGCATCTTACGTTTTGGCTGTTGGGGCTTGAGAAACAAGGGTATGACTCAAAGCGTTACTTAAAGAAAAACAAAACAATATGAGGGACACCCATCTACATAACTTTATTTATATATTTAGGCTATTTATTATTGCTCTTATTTATTAAATATTTCTGTGGGTCACTGATTAAGTGTAGACTGTTTGTTATAAAATAGAAAAAAGGTCAAAAGAGAGCTGACTTCTCAGACTTGATCTGTTAAAATAAACAAAAAAACAACAACACATCTCTTTGTTAATATTAAAGTTGTTAATTTTTTTTACAGATATGTAACAGCCCAACCATTATGTCAGTATGTCTCATAGGGAATATTAAGCTGCCAATTTTTTTTTTAAATTGAGGATATGAGTCAAGCTGTGGGCCTGTGTTGACGTCATCAACATTTTTTTCTTCTTCTTCTTCTACTAGTGACCAGCTCTTCAACCCACGTGGAAAAACACACATGTAACCTCATGGGCGTCATGGGGCCTTTCTGGGCTATACCTAAAGTAGTGTTGCAACTGATAGAGAGCCTCAGAGGAAGAAGAGGAAAAAAATCAGCACGCGGGGGATAGTACAGTGGTGAACTTTGTGGCTCTCTGTGTTGTGTCAGTAGGTCATGCCTCAGATCAGTGTTAGGCTTATTGCCCCTATCATCATTTGCAGTGGTTTAACATTAGCTGTATGCACATATTTACTTTTAAATGCAAAAGGTTTTCAGTTGATATGTCTGAGAAGAAAAAAGAGGGGGAGAAATTTAGTAAAACAAACACTCTACTTGACAGCTGTCAGTTACTTAACACTTTATGGACTGTGTTGTATGTGTGTGTGTCAGGTGAGGAAAGATGCTTTTTGATGAATTGTTGTCCCTACACACACAGGCACACACATATTTTCACCACTAATGATGTTCAAGATGTCAACATGAACCTGTATACACTCATTCTGCCAATAACATGAGCCCTTATCCTAAGAAGAACCTGTAAAACCACTTGTGTCTGCAAACGTCTCATCCTCTTCGGTGCTTTACATTTGGTGGTGTGCCTAACCTTCAGTCAGTAACGCACAAACACACACCCATGCTTGGAAGCGTGCATCCTATAACTAACACACACACACACACACACACACACACACACACACACTCATCAGTACAAATAAAATTGTACCTGGGCAGCGTCTTTATGCCACTGGAGCAAAACTTTAGCAAACCTCAACAACTCCAACACCACCATCAGGTTGCCTTTATTACACTTTCATGCAAGTACTGTGTGTGTGTGTGTGTGTGTGTGTGTGTGTGTGTGTGTGTAAGCAAGAGGACAGACAACCCAAGCAGAGTCAGACACAGGTGGTGCAGCATAGTGAGGCGAAGGGAAACAGTCTCTAACCTCGAGGTGTGCATTTCAACTGGACAAACTGCAGCTGTTCCAATAACTGAGCGCGCTTGTTCATTGTCAGAATGCCATAGATCTAACAAATAAAAACATGAAGTTGCAGACATAAATACAAAAACACAGATTTTTTTTGTCAGTGAATTATGAAATAAATTGCTGGAATTCAGTGGCCTCACACAAGTGATTTTCATACAAGTGCACACACACACACACACAAACACATGAGACACAAATCACACCACCACTCACTATTAAAAAAAAATAAAAAATAAAAAATATATATCCAAACCTTTTATATGATGCTTTTATAATATGTTTAATTTATCAAAGACAGATATTAAATTATATGGAGATTTAATATTAATTCAACAGCTTCAGAATTAAATAATAAATAAAAAAATATAACTGAAACAATACAAAAATATAGCCGTAATTTGGCCTGGTTTAGTCATAAAGGCTTTTGAAGACCTTGTTGAGTCATTAGGAGGATCGATGTCTATGACCTATGTGAGTCGCCCACAGCTTCTGGATTTAGGTGTGCCTGGTCTCAGAAGTCTCTTATTTCTGCCAGTTTGTATAATGATTGAAATGTCAACTCAGTCCGCACTTGCCAGCCGACATACAATTGCTCTCTCTCTCACACAGACACGCGGGCACACGAGCTGCAACTCTCGCGCACAAAGAAAAACATCCCCAGCATAAAACTTTATGATTCTGTATTCAGTTTTCGTAGAAAGAAGCTAAAATATAGCCTATTTTCTGAGTTAAATTCTGGATTAACCCCCATATAGACAATAGACTCATTGAGGGCATTTTCCCCTTACAAAAAAACAAACACCTATCACACCACAATAGGTGCACAAAACACACCTGAGCAGCCACAACAGTCGCACTTACGCATCAGCTGAGAAAAGAGATAAAGTCAAGAAAGAAAGAGACTTTTTCATGTCAAAAAGAAAGAAAGGAAGTTAAAGGACTGGTTAGATAATAATAAATATTAAAAAGAAGGGCTGGGTCTGTACCTGGTGAGAGAGCTTCGCGCTGAATGGTGCTGAGTGTCCGGGATGGAGGGGTAGCGTTTCTGCGGCCGGGATAGGGCTCCTGAAGCGGGGAGGACTCGGCGGGCGTTGCAAATGAAATGTCCGATCGCCGGGGCTCCGAGCTCGGCCGGGCGCGCTCTTCCGAACCTGTGTCTGGAGGAGAGAGGTGTGGGTTACAGCCAGAGCAAGCTGAATTAAAAGGCAGGTAGGCATCTCCACTCAGCGATCGCCATAAGACATCAACATACAAACTCTATCACACTAAGCATTGATCGATGTTTTACTATTTTTTCTCCGATAAGCACTTCCTTTCCAAAACTTAATTTTGCACATTTGTTCTTTGAGGCTGCACTCAGAGACTTTTCTGCCACCGCAAAACATTTGAACCAAGAGAAACGTGTGTACAATTCAAAAAAAATAAGCAACAATTTAATTTTTGCACTAAAAAGACACAATTATTTGCGAAAAATGTAATCTGACTGATAAAGTGAGTAAATTGGATAAAAAGAAGCAGACAGATGAAAGGGCATGCAAACCGCTATGCGCACATCAGAACAAGATACCACTCGCTGAAACGGCATCAATCATTGCAGTTAACCATGTAAATCCATAGTAAGACAAAGTAAAAGGAAGATGTACACATTAAAATGAATTATAAACCAGTTTTGGCAATAACTATGACACTGAATGCATGCTACAAAGAGAATATTAGGAACCACAACTGAGCACTTTTAGCTCATTTCAAGACTTACGCTTACGTGGGCGACAAGTTTCATTCTAACACTAAGCTGTGCTCCGTTATTATTATAATTTTAATTTTGCGCCACAAAAACATTCAACCAGACTGAAAGCTGCACTCAACTTCCACATATACAGACCTACAAAAGTGACAACTTTTATAAATGCAGTCTGAGCCAGTGTCTCCAGGCCATCGCTTTTCTTGCCTCTGATCAGCACCGTATTCGCCTGCTCAGGGTTCATCCAGAGGCAGAGAGAAAATCTAGAAATATGAGAGTCGGACCTGAAACCAAACCAGCGGACTCCTGTGCGCCGTGCGCCTCCAACTCCCTCACTGCAGCAGGGCGCACTATGGCCGCCGGATTTCAAGGCCCAGAGCGCCCCCTTTCTGTCACACACTCTCTTATATACATACGCTCTCTCTCTCTCTGTCAGACACACAGACCCCTCTGGGATTCTGTCAAGTCGAGAGACCACTCGATCACCAGGTATGCATCTCAATACAGCCAACTCTCAGGGCTACAGGCACCTGCAGCCTGCTGTCACCTCTTATTTTTGTGTGAACACATCAAGCTGCCACTTTTCTCCAAACTCTCACACACCAATTCTGAGAGGAAATATTGAGCTTCTATTGACTCATTTGATGGTTCACTGGTTCAGGATATGGCTTTTATACACATAGAGCCTTTAAATATGTGAAAATAAATAAGAAAAGACAAACCAGAGTAAACAAACAAGTCAGGCTGTATAACACGTATTTAACAAGTGTTGATTTGGAACAGTTAGGTCATTATTCAGTGCTGTGTGGAATCATCTGAATACTTGTTAAAAAAACATTACGCTTATAAAGGTATTTGGGTATGGCAACTTCAGCAATAAATGTATTCCTTGGTCCAAGCCAAATTAGGCTCATTCTTTCATACGTTTATGAAGTTGAGAGCTTAACTGTGCGTAAATGTGCGGATGAGAGTAAAAATAAAGTGCCCTATTCACTAAAAAAGGAAATACAAACATATTTTTTTGCAAAGCCTGACATTCAGTTTTTCCTCTGTAAATGAGCAAACTGATCTCTTCTCGCTTTCTTCTCAGGCCGAGCCGGTCGGTGAAGGATCTGGCCCTGCGCGCACCGGTAACCAAGAGAACGACATAAGAGCTGCAAAGCACGCGCCCCGGAGCGCCGGTAGCCCCCGGTAGCCCCTCGCACCAATAACCCCGGACAGCGCGAGGCTTCCAGCAAACAGAGACAGAGAAAAGAGAGGACATAAAGGAGAGAGCAGAGAAATATGTGAGTACTGTAAATCAGCCCTGAGAGGGAGACTGTCAGAAGTCTGTGTGCGCGGTGGCGTGCGTGCGTAAAAAGAAAGAAAAGGTAAAAATACATAAAAAAAAAACAAAAACAAAAAACAGCAAGTTACTCAAGAAGCTGAGTGGTAGTTTCTGATCATACACTGATAGCCTAAAGCCCAACCATAGAACACAGCGTCTGTGTTGCCGTTGGATGTTTCTAGGAAATACTTTACAGAGGGCTTCAGAAATTTGATGTGGCTTTATGCTGAACAGCTAAAAGGCTGTTATCCCTGCGATCAATGGGAGGAGAGGCCGTGTCCTCACAGAGACACAAAGACAGCTGACATTTGGACACCAGTCAGACTATAAGACTGTTTGGAAAACACCTATCACCTTTTTTTGTGTGGAGCTTTAATCCTAAAAATACAGACAAACAAGGGTTAAAATCACAGTGGAACAATATACTATGCTACACTCATGGCCCATTGTATATAAACACAAACACACCCATATTATCCCTCAAGACTACATGTCAATCATTCAATAACCACACAACTCTCCTGAAAATCCAACATGATGAGGCAAAAAAGAAAAACAAACCCCACACATGGCATGAAATCAAAGAGCTTTAACTCCCCTCTCTCTCTCTCTCTCTCTCTCAGCTCCTGGCTGAATGTAGGTTAGACCATTCTCCACTCAGACCATTAGTGCGTCTGACTCCACTATTCATTGTGTGAGTGAGAGGCATCTCATTTCCATGACAACCAGAAAGGATATGATACCTTCCCAGCGCAAATTAAATTCAAATTCAGCTTCATTTTGCTCTTCGGAGACACACACACACACACACACACACACACACACACACACACACACACACACACACGGACAGACAGCATGGGCAGCGTGCTGGAGTTCGGCATATCAACAGGTTATAGACGCACAAAGTTGAAGCGAGCAGCCACATCATGATATTAGATCATGTAAAGATTTAACGAGATAGGCTATCTAAAGGATGTGGATCATATAAAAATGCATACACATAGCTGTTTTGTTTCTGTACGCGTATGGTAATCTAACAAGTCCGCGCTATACGGCAGAATATCAGACACTCATTCATTCACAATTTACTTACTGGTTTGCTGTGGCGGTTCCGTCTTTACATGTGGTAATAACCTCGCATGAAGTATCCTATTTCCATCCAGAATAATCTCCAAGAGTCGAAGTAATGGAGAGAAAAAAATATATATAATAAAAAAAAAACCTCTTAGTAATATTGCAGAGTATCAGGATGCATCGGCGACAAAAAGTTTCTTCTCCTTCTTACTTTTTTCCTAAAGTACACAAAGTAGAAAAAGTGAAAAAGAACATTAAAAATATTAAAAACTCCCGGGTGTAAGGAGTGTGTCTGCGTCCGCTCCCGTGAGTGTGTCAGTGCTGATGGGTGCTTTGCAAAGTGTGGAGTTGTAACGCGGGTTTGTTTATGATCGTCGTCTGAGTGGAGAAAGTCAAATAGTGCATTTATGTGGGCTCTGCCTCCACATAGAGCGGCTGGTATGCGCTACGTCAATGTGACGCCATGGGAGAGGTGACGTCACTCAAAGTAGAGCTCCCTCTCTCTCTCTCTCTCTCTCTCTCTCTCTCTCTCTCCTACAGTACCAGACACATAAGCCCCGCTCTCTGTGCCAGAGACAGAGAGAAAGAGGTGGAGAGAGGATCAGAGAGAGCGAGGGAGAGAGGCGGTTGGTTTGATGGTTGCAGGGCAGGAGGCGGAGGGGGATCCGGCAGGCGAGCTGGCACTGTTAGCCTGCTACTATAGGTAGACACCAGGCTATTTAGTGCAAACTCTATCCTTATCAGTATAATAGAAAGTCAATTTAAAGGATTTAAGATTAATTTGCTTGGAAAACTACCAATAAAAACCTTCTAACAAATGAGACACATGGGCTTTTACCTTCACTAAACACTTGGGCAATGAAATAACATTAATTAAAGAGGAATTAAGTACTGTATTTTACAGTTTTTACTATAATAATTAATAATACTTACTTATGCACTTTAGAGACACATATTGCCCCTTTTTACAACAAAAATAACCTAAAACTATTAGGCTACTTCAGCTTTCGAGTTTTGGAACAAATTGTAACAGTGAGTGTAGTAGAAATATAATTGATATTGTAAAATAATATAATGAGACATTTTAGTTTTTGTTTGTCATTTAAAAAAAAGTAAATTCTGCCTGATGTTAATGTGTCTTGAACAGATGTTTACGTTCAATAGATTTTGTGCCTAAAATCCATAATAATTCTCTATAATGGTATCTGAATTGCTTCTTTTTTGCTATTTGTATGACCTTTCTTTAACTTGAGTTATTGAAAATCACTATCCTAACTGGTCATTTGGTCCATACTCAGGTCTTAAATGTAATTTTGAGAAGTGAAGTAATCTAATAAAATGACTTCAACCTTTTCCCCAGAAAAAATCAACTTATTTATTATTGTAATTTCACTAATTTCAAAAAGCAGTGTCCAGCCATATTGTCAAGACGCTCATATTAATTTAAAGAAAAATGCTGACAAGAAGCAAATTGCAGTCAGAGCAAATGGGATTATTTCATCCTATTAGCAGAACTATTGCTGTTTTTTTTATCTAAAAGAAAGAAAATCTTGGAGGATAATTATGAAATTACCAGACTTGTTAAAAGGGATGCTTTTTTTGTAATTTGTAATTTATTTAGCCTACTTTCCACATAATCTCAATCTAAATCAACGTTGCTAAAGTTAATTTGGCTCAGTTGGGGGCCATTGCAACACGCCTAAAAATGATGGTAAATTTAGTTGCGGATGAATCTAGTCAAGAGTGAATAAACCCCAAACGCATAAAGCACACTTCAGCATATGAGAAGAGGGAAAAAGCCCTCCTCCTCCTGGCGTACTCAGCAACCTCAAAATTAAAAAGCACCTCCGGAGCCGCTAAGAACAATAATTCACAGCAGCCAATCACGAGGCGCGTTTTTTTCAGTCAACGTCCTAATTCTGACCAATGACGAGCTCCGGGGGGCGGGGGAAGCCTTGACGCACTGAGGCTCGTGATTGACGCAAGCCTTGTTACTAAATTTAGCACCTGGCCGTCGGAGGAAGAGTGAGATAGCAGAGAGCCCATTCATTCTGCCGGCCTGGGCGGGACTATTTTAGCGTTGCGATTGTGATCCAGCCAAGCCAAATATAGTCGTAGACAGGTATTTTTAGCCGTAAAGCGTGTCCCCGTTTTCATCCGGCAAAAGCGACCTGGGCGATATAGGATACAGTTTGAAATGAGCCACGGCTCCAAAATCAGCACACTCAGTGTTAAGCTGTTATTCAGCAGGGGGATAGTTTTACAGTCAGCTGATAGAGCCGTCACACCCGGAGAGAAAACACTGTCGAGAGTAAATCTTGCTGCTGCTCACAGCTTCTCTCTCTATCCGGGGACGTGGTTGGAAAAGCGGGGACTGAAAAAGACCCGAAGATATATAGCTAACCTGCGTTTCGTCAAGCAGACACATACAACAGGTTTGTGAATGCGATGATGGCTTGCAAGCTTCGCACAGCATCTCTTGCTTCTTCCACACCAGCTGAGCACCACTGACTGTGTTAGCTGAGGAAAGGGCGCTGTAGCCAGGATACCGCTGCTGCTGCTGCTGCTGCTGCAGGGGAAGTTGTAGCGTTCAGGGCGAAAAGTTGTAGGCTAAAGGCAAAAATTGTCGTGAAAAGGGAGACACGTTAATATTAATAATAATAATTCATTTTATTTAATAGGGCGCCTTTCAAGGCACTCAAGGTCGCCTTACAACATGGAAAAAAAAATAAACAAGCAGAACATCATACATATCATACAATGTAAACAAATCAGAATATTTACAAATACATTACAAAGTGCATGAGTGCATTAATGCACTCATGATAGGCTAATGTGAAGAGAGGTCTACCCCGGGAAATCCCTCTCCATGTGGTGCACCTGCAAACTCTCTGACCTGCACATAAGGAAGCCATGCATTTGCTTCTACATGTGTGCATACAGGAAAAACCCTTGGATACCCAAACATACAATGACCCAAATAGTCCCAATTTACCAAATTCAACTGTGCAGTAAAATGCGCGGAGGATCCAACATTCCAGTCATGCTTAGTTTGTTTATAACACGCTTGAAGATTGAGTGGTGATTAATGTTGGGAAACCCTGTGGACAGCCCTCACAGAGCCAGGATCAGCTGCAGGGCATGCAGATCACATGCCACCAAGCCTCAGCTAAAATTATCTATATAAATATTTTTGTATTAATTGACAGTGCATGACTTTGTGCTTTAATTCGATTGAAATGTCCCCCTTAAATTCACATTTCACAACTGTGAAAAGTTCTAGCCTAGTGTTGTTTCTTCCTTCTGATGGGGGTGAGAACTGGTTTGAAAACTTCATTATAACTATAATAATCTGCCATTGATCCTGGCATCATAACCTAAATTTACCTCGAAAGCTCTCTGATGTTGTTCTTATCTGTTTCCCATCATGGGCTGTCTTACCAGGACAGTTTTTCAATATATTTGATTGTTGATCTAAGTCCACCCCCATGGTTTATTAGAGTTAAACATATCCTATAGGCATAGATCACAAGTTCTTCATGTTTACCCTCTTTTAGAGCAATGCCCGGGTCACCCAGGGTAAGCCCTTTATAAATGGATCATTTATTTCATAAAAGAGGCTTTGATAATTATATTATCATTGTGAAACCGTGCTCATTAGCACAAGGAGTAGTGCACGTCAACACCTTTGTTGATTATGTTATCAGGTTTTGGCCATGTAAGGTCCTCTTGAGTTAACTTTTAAAAATTAGGTGTTTATAACTGCCTTTATAACTCATCAGGACCCGTCTCTGTCTCCCTGTCTTTGTGTCTCACCTGCTCCGTGTCCCGCTCTCCTCCTGGCCGCTCAGGCTTTCAGCTCCCTCGGCTCTGACCTCACCATGGTGACGTGTAATCCAGATTAACCTGCTCTCTTATTCCGCCAGACATGGAAGTGATTAGAGATTATGACCGTGTCCTTTTAATAGAATCGGACGTGTGGGTAATTAACTGCGTCCACCAGCGTCGCGTGTCAGGTGACTCATTCACACACAGTCATACACACAAACACAAGCACTTGTTGTTGTTGTCATAAAGGAGGGCATTGATTTACATTCACTCCCTCAAAAACGCACCATACCCTTAACCATAAGTGATACACGATTAGCCGTAAACTCAGCATAACCCTAATTTCATTCAAAGTTATAAACCAAATATTTCCTCTTGACCTCTTGCCTCTTAGTGGCCCCTGAGAATTAATTTTTTTGCTGGGAACTTTAAGGACACCTTTGTCCTTAGAGATTTAATATTCCTGCCCTATACTGAGTGTAAATCCCCTTTTATTATAGTAATAACAATAATAATAATAATAATACACAATATAATATGGCTTCTGATAACTGCTTGCCCTAAACTCACACATACATAATCAATATTTTACTTAATTCTATATTGTTGAATAAAATACTTGTTTGATGTCTGTTAAAGTTTTTTTTGCTGTTATTTTATATTATTTGATATAATATTATATAAATTATTTTTATGAATTGTTGTTATTTAATCTTATTCAGTTATGTCTCTGTTTTGTTGGATGTTCTGTATAACTTTGTGAGGAGTTATTATGCAGTGTTCTGTGTGTTGTATTGCTCCTTCTTTATACTCAATAATTTTATATTTAAAAAGGGCATATTTCTTTATACACTTTAGTAAAAGGCAATATAAATCTATTCACCAAACCCTTTGTACTCATCACGTTCTCATTTTGTCCTTGCACTTTCACTCATTTATATTTTATCCAATCTTTTGTATTTATTCCTCCACCATGCAATTTTACAAACAAGAAAAGGGGGCAAGAAAAACTTGCTGAGGGTCAATCAGGTCTTCTCTCTGACATTTCTTACCATTGTTCTTGCTTCTTCTGCAGGGTTTCAAGTTCATTCTCACTGAGATTCATCAGGCAAAGTCGCCAATTTGTGCCAGACAGCAGAATAACCTTGAATGACGCAATGGTGAGTGAATTTTTGGTATTTCCTGCTAGACAAATTGAATTTTACAAATCAAATAAATTATTTTTTGTTCTTTTTCTTCCTGCGTCTGAAACTAATTATCCAGCTATAAATAATTGCACTGACAGGTTGAGTGTCTGCTAACTCTGTATAGAAATGTTAAACTTCTGCAGGCTTGTCAGACGTGTCAGATTTATGACAAAGGAAGTTAGGTGTTTTGCATAAAAACTGTCTTGTGGGGCTGCTTGTCACAGCTAGTATATCCAGCGGTGCCGCATCTTTAGGCTTCCTGTGCAGGGCTGCTGACTATATGGTGGGCATATTGCACTGAGACACTCTGGCTTATCACACAGCAGAAGTGAAAAGTGATTGTGTCACTTTGAATGAGCTCTCTATGTCTACGGCCAAGGCACCAGCACTCAGCGCTCTGGTGACATTGAAGAAAGAGGAAAGCAGAGAAACAGAGAAACAGAGGAAGGCTTTTATCTTCGTGTCACCAAATCTGCTCCAACTGTACGTCAGAGTGCAGGCGAGGACGGGAAGGGGCGGGGGTGCGGGGGAGAGGATTGCTGGCGCAATGGCAGGGTGCTCAATGGTGGCATTCTTCCCTTTCTGTGGGGACACACACAGACAACACACACACACACACAGCCACACCAGGGGGATTCCCCCCGGGAGTACCCAAGTGAAGTAATACAACCCATCACTGCCTTATCACACCAGTGCCCAAAGACAGGAGAGAGGAGTGTAGAGAAGTGTTCCATGAGCCACGGCACAGGAGGTGTACTGTATATCACTGAGGGATTGTGGGCCATTATGTGATGTTATCATGATGTGTTTTTACACTTTTTTCTGCGTGTGTGTGTCTCGACTGAGGGTAGGCGCAGGGTAATGCGTAGCAGCTTGTACGTAAATGTTCCGTAGTTTCCCCTCGGTTGTTTGATGGCAGATTTATCACCTCTGTTATTATTACCCTGCAATGAAATTTAACAGCATGATTCACAGCTCTGTGTAAATTTTGAAAGGGTGTGTGGTGGTGTGACTAAAAACCAGCCCTGAGTTTGTTTTCTTTGATTCAGTGCGCATTTATCTGTGTCCTTTTGTGCAGGTGTTAATATATGTTTACATGCGGTTTTACAATGCTTCCACCGTGCAGACATTTCTCCTCAAGGGCGGGCCATTAGCATGATTAAGCATGTTGCGGGATATGTGTGAGTGTGTTAATTTGCACGGTTACAAAGAAATGTATCCAATGAACTTCATCGTTTTGGTTCTCAAGTACAGTAAATGCACATGTGTCGTCAGGGGGCGGAGACATGGAGGCTTATTCTCCCAGAGGTCAACGGGTGCACTGTGCTTATGTTATGTGACTCTCTATCCATTTAGAAATATCTTATTATAGATAGAAATCTAATATATATTATATAAATCAGTGATTAATACTATCCGGATATGATTTAACATTGAAGTTTAGAGGTGTAAAAGAAACTTTGTATTCTCAGGTTTTGTGATATAAAGCTGCTAATCAGTAAAACTGGCTTGACTTCTTTTTAATAACTATTATTGTGAGTATTCAAAGTTTGTCTACACCCTTCAAGTCTGAGATTACTGGCAGACAAAGCAGATATCTCCATTATAAGCCAGTCTGCAGTTATGTGTTGGGGCGGAACAGTTGTCAGTCGCAGATGCAGACAGCATTCAACCAAATGTGTAACAGAAGTCACTCCGTGTTTAATGAGACGCCGCAGCGATAGTAGATCAGTAATTAAAAGTAAGAGCTGTGCTGCGGGGTTTGGACAGTTGATAGATGTGGGTATCAGTCATGTCACTTACACAAAGATCACACAGGCTGTGAACTACAAGGATCCCGTGGGGGTGATGGTGCACCAATGGAGCGAACTGACACAAATGGCTCCAACATCAGTTCCATACAAATGTTGCTGATTCACGTCTTGACAGAAGAGATTTTTGTCATTAACTTATTACTGATTGTTAATGATTGTTTTTGAGTTTAACACTCAAAGCTTTTTCATGCTTTTTTTTATTTATTTATTTAATTCTTTTTTTTGGCATTTTTGCTTTTTCTGAAAGTGATAGATAGAAAGGGGGCACCCCGGTGGCACACCTGGTAGAGCGCGTACCATAGAGGCACCGTCCTCGTGAGCGGGCGGCCCGGGTTCGAATCCGACTCGGAGCCCTTTCCCGCATGTCTTCCCCTCTGTCTTCCCCTTTCACTCTGTTTCTCACTATCAATAAAGCCTTGAAAATGGCCAAAAAATATCTTTAAAAAAAAAAAAAAAGAAAGGGGGAGACAGAGGGGAGGACATGCGGTAAAGGGACCTCAGGCCGGATTCGAACCTGGGTCTGCTGCAGGAAGGACTCAGCCTTAATGGTACGGGGACACCCCAAGCTTTTTCATGCTTAAGGACAGGTGTCAGCTGTGGCTGCAGGTGTAATGTTTTAGTGTTGTCTGTCATGAAGGTGATATCTCAAGAAAAGCTTGGAGAGAATATCTTTAAATTTGGCAAAAACACATTCACTTGGACTCAAGGATGACCTGATTAGATTTGGAGCTTACAGTCTAGATCAGTGTGCTGTGTCACTGTGGAGAATGGTTAGCCTGCACCCCTTATCATTCTGCTTTAGAAAAAAAAAAAAGCTCAGATTTATTTGTATTTCTGCACAATGACTACTCTGAATCTGGCAGTACACTTTTGGCCATACCTCATTATGCTTAAGTTTCACACAATAGGCTCAAATATTGACGTGTTGACATTTAATATCCAAAAGGTCAAATGTCAACTTCACTGTGACCCCAGAATGTTCTGCAAAAACACTTTCCTAGCCATTATTCAACAGACCATTAGTCAGGAACAGAAGGGGGCACATTTGGTCGGATACTGAATTTGTGACACTAATATTTGTTGTATAGATCTTCTTACATACTGTGCAACTGTGAAGCAGTCATTCTGATTTACATAATCATTTTATGAGTCAAGAAGTTACTCTGCGCTCACCTTAAATTTGAGCTTTGGGGTCTTTATACACCTGCTTTTTTAGTTTGAATGGAATCCTGGTTCGTTTCTGTCTTTGGTGCGGTTTGTGTGAAGTAATCAAACTTGGGTGCGTACCAAACCTACCTGACTCTCAGATTGATGCACTAGTCCAGAAGATAAGCCTTATTGTTGTGTTTACCTTCCTGCTCCCTCTGCAGACACATCTGACCACTAATGCACAGTGAACATTCTAACGTGGTTTGTACTGATGCATAATAGTTTGTTTGGGTTTTTCTATGTGTGAAAAGAAACCTAACCAAGGGGAAAATGCTCCAAGTTTCTAAAGTCATCCACTGATTCAGACGAGAGAAAAATTATTAGACCATCCTTTTTCGTCAATTTCTTGTTCATTTTAATGCCTGGTACAATTAAAGTTACATTTGTTTGGACAAATATAATGATAACAACAAAAATAGCTCATAAGAGTTTAATTTAAGAGCTGATATCTAGCCATTTTCCATGGTTTTCTTGATAATAACCAAAATCCTAATCAAGAAAACCATGGAAAATGGCTAGATATCAGCTCTTAAATTAAACTCTTATCAGCTATTTTTTTTGTTATCAATATGTTTGTCCACACAGATGTACCTTTAGTTGTACCAGGCATTAAAATGAACAAGAAATTGACGAGAAAGGGTGGTCTAATACATTTTTGCATGACTGTAAATGTGAAAATGTCAAATAACATGTACATAGAAACACAAATTTGTGACATCAGAAATCTTTCTATTTTATTTCTATTTGTAAATATCTATTTATTTAAGACTTGTTGCATTTGTATTTTATATGACTGTATATTTAGTGTAGTGTGCATTTTATTTAAAGACTTACTTATTTCTGAATTCTGGATTTCCAATGATGAAGAGTATTTTTATATTTCTTAAAGCATGTCTGAGGGGGATCTTTAACCGAATGCTGCTGATGGTTTCCATGTCCTGAACATAAGCCATGTACAGAAAATTTCCACGCTGCAAACAAAACACAAAAACTAAACTCCCTGAAGACATTGAACTCAAAGGAATTTTGGCATTAAGCAATCTCAGGTATTGAGCAATGGCATCAGATAAAAGATTTTAAGAATATACCACCCAGGTGTTACTTGTTCTCCCTGTTTTGGATGTTTTATTCCAAATCTGTCTGGCCGTCAATCACGATCCAGAGTCTGTGGACACCTGACACATCAGGCATGAAAACAAAAACATCCTGGCGATCAATACCTGTGCCAATCAGCCTCACCTTATGTAAGGTTACTGGAAACAACATATTGAGTCACTACTGATTGGTATTAAGTTAACAACTTAACTACCAGCGGTGAGTTTAAGTGTGTGTGGGTGTAATTTGTAAGATAGTGTGGAAATATTTGAATAGTGGGCGTATGAGTCACCTTAGTGTAGGCAGTTGTTTAAAGGCCATTTTCTAGGAGATGTCAGAAACAGGAACATGTATTTGTGTATATGTGTGTATAGGTGTATGTGTGTGTGTGTGTGTGGTGTGGTTTTGTCATTTGAGTTGAATCATCACAGGATTCCCCCTCTCAGTGTTTAGATCGAGACATCAGAAAACAAACAGGCAGAATCCCCTCATGGCTGAGGTGTCCACTTGACAAGTCACAGTGAGCAGTGCAGCAAGGGATGGAGGATTAACTAAATATTTGCATGCAGTCTAGGAATAAACTAATTATAAAACATGCTGCCGAGCGCCTGGAAGGATACCGCAGATGCTATTTTTAAAGCTTGGGAATTTGGGCTGCATGCACAAGTGTGTGTGTCTATGTATTTGGGGATTAATAATATCTGTATATTTGCGTGAGAGACAGTTGCCCTTTAGTTATTCACATCTGGGCACTGCTGTGGGGAGACACTGGTGCCATCTGGCTGAATGCCTCACACACCTCCAAAGACAGTTTCACCTCCGCTCATTCCACTCCCACATCTTCAGCCCAGGTATCTGCTTGACAGCTCGTAATTGCAGTTCAGGCTTATATCATATAAAGGAGTGATGACATTTTGGTAGCTGAGTCAGTGTCTTCGTCGCCCTTCAGATATTCAACACTTGAGCAGAATGTGTGTGTGTGTGTGTGTGTGTGTTTGTGTGTGTGTATTCTGTGATTTTTAATCTGTCTAAATATGTGCTCAGTGTTTGACGCTTTGCTGTGGCTCAGAGTAATGTCGTTGCGGGTCACTCACTGACCACATGGGCATGTGCGCACACACACACACACACACACACACTTACACACACACCCACACACACTTACAGATAAACAAGTGGTTGCATTTCTGCATGAGTCACAGTCGTGGGCAGAGGTGGAAAGTTTCCTTGTTTGGGCTATTCCCCCCTGCTGACACTTTTGATACTTTTTTGAAGTATCTGATGTGTTTCTAATGCCAAGTCAACTTGTAGGGATAGTGGATTCAGCACATACCTGCTGGAACTGCACACATTCAGACTACTTTCATTCTAATGCTCACTGACAGAAACACAGTCAGGATATATAGGTCATATAATCACACTGTGCTATTTTCTTTTCTTTCTGCAATTTAAAAATAGTTTTGCACGCGGTTACTGCTTCAAAATTAATAACTTGATGCTACTTATACTACCACCACAACTACTACTAATGCTACTGTTGTTATCAGAAACAGAAATACTTTTATTCCCTGAGTTATGTAACATTTGCTCCCATTCTATGACAGAAATATGTATGGACATATCAAAATTATAGGAAAAATATAAATAAGACATATGTATGTAAATGATAATAATAATAATTAAAAAATCACACAAACATAAACCGACATATATAAGTATATACATGTAAAAAAAAAAATATATATATATATATATTAAAAGATGCATACTGCAATATATAACAACAGTGTATATTATAATTAAAAATGTGCAAGAATTGTATAAATGAGAATTGGTTGCCATGTACAGTATAAATAAATGCAGTATTAAATTTGCATTTGAATAATTATTGCACATTGAATTTTAGCACAAAATGATTGAATAGTTAAGTATGTAGAATTGCACAATTTAATTAAACTAATTAAATACAAATTATGGAGTTGTAGCTTTTTCTAGTCAACCTAAAATACGCTAATATGGCAGCATTTATGTGTTATATTTTATTTTTTATATTTTAATTAGTTGTGCGAGTGAATATTGAATTATGACACAAACTTCTACTACAAATATGAATATCCCCTTGGGGATGAATAAAGTAATTTTGATTGATTTGATTTTGATTGATTGATTTGCTACTTGTTTTATACATAAAGTATAGTAAATTAAGTATTTTCTGGTTGTGGACTGTTGTTTGCAGCTCTAGTTTAAATTTTTGAGAAAATTTAAATCTTGCCCCCCTCCCATCACCACCACTGAGGTGCCCCTGTGCAAGGCCTTGAATTCTCAGCTGCTCCAGTTCAGCTGCGGGGCTTCCATCAGACTGTGGGTGTACTGGTCCGCCTCCAGGTGTGAAAGTGAACAGGGCGTTCCTGAACAAAAAGAGAGTGAAACTTGACTCAAGAAAGGCTAAAGATACATTTTGCAGCAGCCTTTCATACCATGTTTATACAAAAAGGGCCAACATTGTATTTTCAGTTGTGTTACGTCATTATGTAGATGTTTGCATAATAACTGTCAGCTGTTTAGAATCTAAGGCCTGTTTTGATTTATTTAACTGCCTCTGCTAATCATCTGTATTCCCAATATATATTTATTGAGACATTCATTTTTTATGTTTTTTAGTTTAACCTCCAAGGGTTAACAAATCCTAACAACGCCGCAGCAGCCAAGCTTCCATTCACTCTCTTCCTCATAGTGTATGAATGAAATGGTTGCAGAGAGTCTATTGTTAATGAGACATAATAACTTTAGGCTTTATGAGCATCAGGTATGTAGAGCTTAGCGTAGAGAAAGGGAGCAGCAAATGTCAGCTTATAGAGAGGAACCTGTCTGTTCATGTCTTTGCCTGTGGCTGTCTATGTGCGTGCACGTTTGTGTTTGTGTCTGTGGGATGCTTGCACGTACATGAAATATAAAGGTTTAGCTTTTTTTTTTTCACAAGTACAATAGTTAAGGGCCACCATTTCACTTTCAACTTCATTAACCTTTGATATTTTCTGTGTGGGTGGATGGGATCAAAACATTTTTCAATGCAGTGTCACAGTTTTAATGTTTAACCTTTAATAAAGTTCAAGGGTGTTTGACTACAGTTACAGCTCCATTTTTAACTTTCAGTGTGGTTGCAAATTTTCAAACATTTTCCCAAAAAGAGAGACTTAAAAGTGATAGAAGGTAATAATTCTTGTCAGGCTTGCAGATGACCTAAAGGTTTTGGTCCTTGGGGAGTTTTCACACCTGCATATATTGGTTCATGTAGATTAAGTGCTGAAAACTCCTCACGCTATCAAGTTCCTGTGAAATCTCATTCTCACTAAGTGAGGCGGCAGTGGGCGTAAAAAAACCAAAATCAATCATTTTATGAAGAAATGACATTTGTTGATATTTCCTCCAATTCACCACAAAATGTGCTTATTTTATGCTGGGTACATGCAAAAAACAAAACTGTCTGCCTTGCTGTTATTCAAAGTTATCTCTAATATTAACAGAACTATCACATGACTTTCACCAGCTCACTCTGAAACACACGAGTTTCATTCTTTGACAAAGTGACGCATATTTCAGTCAAAAACAGAAACAAAACAACAGTTTCGCTCCTTATTTGGGTCATATTTTGCTTTTGGTCTTTCATGTTTTTTTGACATGACAGTGAAGGCACCAGAGTATTCAGTACTGGATTTGGATATCTCAAAAAAATACTTAAATATCATACCAATATATATTAAAGCTTCTTCTAACTTTGTTGTTGGTTTTGATACAAGCAGATTATTTGTTTGTGTGTTTGTAGTATAAACTTTGTCCATAAACAGCCCGAAACTGCATGTGTCATCAGTATACAAGTACATGGAAAAATTGCTAAATTAAGATGATTTTATGGCTCGAAATGTGAATGTTATAAAGACAAGAAAAGTGTGTTTTTATTGTTTAACTTTATAACTAAAGATTGTTTAATTGTTTGCACAATTACAACATCATGATACATTCATATAATGTGTAAATATAAAAACAAACAAATAAATACGATTATGTATATAAAAATATATATTATAAAACTAAATGTGCATGGGGAAAATGAAAGTAAAGAAGCTATTATAAATCCTTTTCAATATGAAAAAATCATTAACATGTGACAAGAATAAATAGTAAAGGTAAAAGAAATGAAAAAGGGGCACATAATAAATTAAATTAATAGAAAAGATTAAACATTTCTGCTATCCCATTCAGACATTTGTAAGATTTATTAATGTATAATAATTTAAATTTAATCTCTCTTAATTAAATATTCAGTCATTTAAATTTTACACTATACACGGAAGCAGATTTGATTTTTTATTTAACCTTCATTTTTCCAGGATAGTTCCCATTAAGAAGAAAATCTCATTTTCAAGAGCGTTTTGGCAGCATAAAAAAGTTTCACATAAAAACATAAATATTATAGGCCTACTTAAAACATGAAAAATGTCAAAAAAAGAGCAGCAACACCAAACACCAAACACAAATTATTCTCATTCAGTAACAGGACAGTAGAAGTTCATTCAGTGGTCAAATAATCTGTTTTTTATTATCTGCCATGATTATGAATAATCTAGTTGAACTTGATTCCAATAGGAGGATGCAAAAATGTTGTTACAACATCTTGTGATCTTGAATAACCTTATGTAGCAACCGTCAATACCGGCATCATCACCTGCAACAAGAAACTATTCATAAATTCAACAATATTATATTTCTCTTTCTTGTGCGTTGCTGTGTTTTCACCTTGCTTCACCCTTTTTTTTGAAAAATACTTAAAAGTCACCGTGATAAAAGCGGCGTCTTGTTCGTTACGGGTTACACAAGAGGATTCATTTTGCAATTTAAGTTGGCTTTCCGTTAACCTTGACCTTTTCTTTTCCAAAGTTCACCTCTTATGATTCACTGTATGTCAACTTTGACATTTAAATTCCATCTCCTTCTCACGATTGAAACCCGGAGCAGAACAATTACCTGCATACGGGAATCCGACATAGGCAACGCAGCATGGCGTATGATTCTTCTGCGTGGGCACTAGCGATCATCCCAAACCACCCATTGCTGTCAACTTCCCAGAAGCCATTGGTGTGCAGTGAGAGACACTCCCAGAAATTTCCATAAGAATGATTTCCTCTGGTGAAAGAAGGCACCGGGACTCCCCTTCTGACGCTCTGCCAGCTGCATACCTGAAGAGCAAGTATTTACGCGTGCCGCTCCCCATGACTGGAAGTGCTGACTTGTGTGGGAGTGCAGTGCCCAAAACTATTGACATAATTTGTTGCTGATGTAAGATGTTCAGAGGGAGTTCCGGCATATGAATGTATAATTTTCAGGAATATTGGAAATTAAAAATCTGTTTCATTGTAAGTACACCTACGTCTAAACGCCCACCTGCTTGTGTAATGACAAGTTAGAGAAATTATACTGGTAAAAAAAAAAAACAGCTTTTTGCATCATTGAAAGACTGACGCTCCCAGTGTCCTCCTCCACACACACACACACTCACTGACCACATAATAGAGCTCCAACCAGGCTCCAGGTTTTTGAGGCTCAAGGTCCAGCCAAGTCCGAGACCACCAAGGTCCAACTTTTTCTGTGATCATACGTAAATGTGCTACTGCAGTGTGCCTGCACTGATTTCTAGATAGGCTGTGATAATAATCCTGAGATTGGATCACTTGGAAGTGTGACAGATATTGGGAAATCAAGCAACCAGTATTTGAACCCTGCTCATAAACATTAGCTAGATAATCATAAAACCTTCTGTAATAGTTTTCTTGCATTAGAAATGATTAAAAAGGACAAAGAGCTCAACAATGGGATGTCTATAGGATCCGCTGCTCTTCTGGTAGAGAAATGCTTCAAAGTAAGATTTTATTCTAGCATTAAACATGGAACTAATACTGTATTTTCACCGTTACATAGATTTATTATCATTGGAGCAAATTATCTGTAGGCACATGCAAATAAGATGTGAGCTGGATGTTTGATACAAACTAATATTTTTGTTTCGGGTGCTATCATCATTCGAACCTGGTCTCACAGGAATCCGTGAAATAGCCACGGATTCGCTTAACTCAAAATCCGTGAAATAGCCACGGAATCACTCAAATTTCCGTGAAACTGACACGGATTTCGCTACAATGCAAGTTAATGACAGTCATATCCCGTGGCTATTCCATGGATATTTGTTCCTATTGGTTTGTTCCAAGTCACGTGACTTTCAAGGTCCCAGCGGTCAGAACAAAAAACATGGCGGACAGTTCTCTAATTTTTTGTGAAAAAATCAATATTTTGACTTAGTTTCTGCATAAAAATGGATTTTGATCACATTTCTAGCGAGAAATATATGTTTTATTTTCTAAATATTCACTCAGTGAATGTACATAATCACTTTGTATGTTGGAATAGCCACGGGATATGACTGTCATTAACTTGCATTGTAGCGAAATCCGTGTCAGTTTCACGGAAATTTGAGTGATTCCGTGGCTATTCCACGGATTTTGAGTGAAGCAAATCCGTGGCTATTTCACGGATTCCTGTGAGACCAGGTTGCATCATTCACTGTTTGTACATATACCAACAAAAGTAGCTCACTGCAATTTGTATATAACGGGAGCAAATGGGAAGATGGGAGAAAAGGAAGGAGTCAGTGTTATAAAGAGTGAGAAAGTCCGTAAAGGGAAGAGATTGGGGTGGATGGATGGATGGCTCAAAAAACACAGGACTTTCACCCAGCAGACCACTTTTCGTGTCCTATGTGAAACCAAAAAACTAAGATAATTTTGACACTTAACTATGTAACTTTCTACATTACCTGCAAAACAAAGTAGTTCCAATTTGCAACATTTACCACATGTTTGAACAGCGAGCATGCAACCTTTTGACAGTGTTAAAAAGAACGGTCATTTTGGCAAGATATCATACAAACTGTTGCATGTTTTATTACAGTGGCACTTCCATTTTGTACTGTCTTTTTTTTTTTTTTTTCTTAAATGTATTTTTTTGGGCTTTTTCATGCCTTTAATGGACAGGACAGTTGAAGAGAGACAGGAAGCAGAGAGGGGGGAATGACACGCAGTAAATGGCCGTCCGATGCGGGACTCGAACCGGGGCCAGCTGCAGTGAGGACTGTAGCCTCTACACATGGGGCGCCTGCGTAACCCACTACGCTACCGACCACCCCCATTTTGTACTGTCTTTTAATTTGTTACTCGGGCCAAGCTCCAAAAACAAAGAATCTTACAATTCCCATAATGCAACTCAGGGTTATTTTTTGCAAACTTTCAACTTTCAGGACCATATTTAATACACAGCTGTTTATGAAACTTAAATAATGCTCCTATTGATGAGTAAACTGCAGTGAGCTGTGCTGTGCAAGTCACCAGTGCGTTGCTGTGTAGGCTATATGTGAAATATCTGTGATTGTGACAGTAGGAGTGACCATCAGAGCAGCTTTAGCTCTGTTACTGGGACGAGGGAGACAGCACTCCTCCCTGTCCTCTCTGTTGAATAATCTGCTTACTCACCGGATGTGATTCACCTCACTAACTCCGTTAGAGAGAGGGTTCTGTTGTCTAAATGTTTGCTCACTAATGTTGTGTAATGTTTGGAAAGTTGTTTGCTTGTGAGATAAATAACTTCATTTGAGCCTGCCAGTCTGGATGGCTGCTGTGCTGCTTTGAAGCCCTCATCCAATAAGTCTCTGAGGGGTCATTAGTAGAGAAGGACGCAGTTTTAGTGACGTTTTTGTTTCAGATTCTGCAGATAACTCACAGTTCCGATTGGTGATGAAGAAGCCTTCATATCCATAAAACTCATAGTTTGAAGGCTACTTGATGGGTGTGTTGTGAAGGAAATTTAGTCCAAGCTTGACAAAGTCTCTATTTATTTAAAGAACATTGACCCAGAATATGACCAAAATTCAAACTATAATACACATGACGTGATTGCTGAAAGAGGCCGCAGTATTTATTTGCTAAATCGGTTTTGGTTGCACTTGCTTTCTCTTTTTATCAACACACCAACTTTTTCATCTCAGTGAGAGATATACAGGTGCATCTCAATACATTAGAATATGATGGAAAAGTCCATTTCCAGTAGTTCAAATCAAACAGCCCCAACCAAGTATTGAGTCATGTAGATGGACATACTTTTCAGAGGCCAACATTTCCATATTAAACATACTTTTTAAAATTGGTCTTTTGTAATGTAAGCCATAATCATTATAATTAGACAAAATTAAATAAATTAATACATTAAATGTTTAATTCTGTAGTGTAATGGATCTATATTATGTGTTATTTCCACTTTTGAATTATTGACATAAATAAACTTTTCTATGATATTTAAATTTATTAAGATGCACTTGGGTTTTTTTTGTGCGTAAATTAAAAATCACTCACCACTCAAATTTGGATGACTGATTCACCTCCAATTCAAACAGTCCTCCTCTGCAACTTTCATCCACAGGTCATCTTTCATCACCTGTCGTCACCCACGTCCTTGTGTGTGCTGCCAAAACACACTCACTAACAAATCGGTAACCTTCTTATTGAAGCGTTGCTCCACAGCGCCACCGGTGGCCAAAAACTCCACAGGTCACCTTTAATTCCCTTTTATGTGTATTTTGTCTGAACATGGCAGCATGAGGCCGAGAGTCTGCTCTTGAAATCTCTCAGACAGTTGCCAGACCAGACTCAGGTCAATGGCTGGTCATGACTTCAGACTGACCCACTTAGCCAATGCCAACAGCCCCCTCCTCCTCCTCCTCCTCCTCCCCCACAACGCCTTCACCCTTGCTGTCTCTGTTCCCCTCTCCTCTCCCCTTACTCTTTGTTCCTCTCTTTCTGTCTCTGGCTCCGCTCTCGTCTCTCTCTGTTGCCCTCTCTTTAAACTCGCCACTCAGTCCTTCCTCTGCTCTGTCTTTCCCCTTCCCCTCTCTTCTTTCCCTCCTTGTGTTCCTTCGCTCCATGAGGGGGAACTTCCACTGCACTTTCTATCCAGGAACAGGCTTCCACTGTGGAAACATAACGCTGCTCCGGTTCGCTTTCCACACCGAGCAGGGGAGGGGGGAGCTGGCCTTCATGTCACTGCATCCACACAAATTTCCACAAACACATACTGTATGTATACAATCGCACATTTAGTACATCTCTTTATTGCCTCACACCACATTACAATGACTTTGATCTTTTTCTATTACCATACAAATCATTTCAAATAGCACCTGGCAGCACATGATTTTATAGACATTAGAGAAAGATGTTTTTATCTAACAGGCCATCATTAGAGGCACTCCCATTCAAATTATAGTTTTCCATACGACGACCGCAACATGCAAAGCGCAGGTCTATATCTGTCTCTGTGTGCGTGTTATTTTTGATCTTCTCCTGAAAGACACCTGCTATAATTGGATACTTATCAGCGTTAATAGATAGACAGCACAGGATGGAGGTAGGAGCTTTGTGGAAAACACACACACACACACACACACACACAAGCACACACAAGCACACACACACACACACACACACACACACACACACACACACACACACACACACACAAGCACACACACACACACACACACACACACGTGCATGCACACATCCAGGAAACACAGGGAGTCATCGTATTCAAAGCCGACAGGAATAGAAGCAGAATACATGAGGTAACCACAG
Organism: Centropristis striata; assembly: GCF_030273125.1. Classification (NCBI taxonomy): domain Eukaryota; kingdom Metazoa; phylum Chordata; class Actinopteri; order Perciformes; family Serranidae; genus Centropristis; species Centropristis striata. The sequence goes on from NC_081524.1 coordinate 13,970,097, forward strand.
TGGCGTAAGCAGAAGTCATTACCTCAACAATGACCATGACCAGTAGCCTCTTCACTGTGTGTGTGTGTGTGTGTGTGCAGGCATATGTGGCTGTCAAAGATGACTTTTCCATAGTCAAAATATTCCTTTTCTCCATGAACATATCTGGCCTTTATATGAAGTATGCCTGGGACTTATATAATTCTTGGCGCTTTAAGTTCTGGAAATCTTGTGGAACTGCAATTGTGTGATTGTATGTGAGTGTGTGTGTCCGTGACGCCTTGGAAGTTCTCCTGGCCGCTGCTGTGGAAATGCTCCACTGCCCCACTCTGTTCAGTGGGGACAGTGGTGGAGAAGCGGGACGGACAGATGGATGAATGTGGAGCGGAGGCTCTGATGGTTGGATGGAGAAGAGGAACTGTTAAACTGTGGCACTGCCAGAAAGACAGTGGCAGAATGAGAGGGGAAAAGTTGTGTTTACTTACTTACCATCTTATGTAAACCAGAGCTCCTCTGTTTTCTCTTGGCTGCAGGGTTTAAACTGATGTGACAGGTTTATCTCATGTCCCTGTCGCAGTCAATCAATTTTTTCCCCAGTTTTTTGTCTTTTTGACTGTTAATGCAGGCGTACAGTGCATCACGGCTGAAATAACCAGGATGAGCTTCAAATGTTCTTGTTAAGTAGCTGTAACTTGAGTTTTATCGTTTTGGACTATTCAATTGATTGCCATGAGATATCCATGTTGCCCAGAGGATGAAACCCAATAACTTTGACCCCTGACCTTTCATGGAGCACCAAAGCTTTCACTTATACAGTGAAATAGTTCAAGATTTATTGAGACAAATTTGGAACTGACATTAATGGTTCACAACCGAGATACCCTGAAGATTTATGTGTTCCCTGGACTTTTCCTCTCGTGTCACCATGAGGTTGACATTTGTAGTTCTGAGTAAAATATGTTGTCTGTTGGGTAGACTGCAGAAACTTTGGTGATCCCCTGGCTTTATCTAGTGCCACCTATCAGATCGAAATCTCAATTCGAGCACTCATTCTTTCCCCTGTCTGCACTCAAGCTCTGCAATATAAAATCTCCCTAAACGCAATAAAGCCAGCCAGAGTCGACGAGAAGCAAGGCAACCGCAGGCATTGCCTCCATTACCAGTCTATAATTGATTATGATCTCTGGCCGCGGTTGACCCCATATTTGAAATGTTCTAGAAGCACCACCTTCCTTGTAATGTTAGACCTGTGCTGAGATGGTGTGGGGTTTTTACTGTCGTTAGCCTCATCGCATAATTGCCTAAGTCATTTTTTGGCCAAATTGTGACATCTGCCTAACTTTACTCTCCTACCACTGCTGCATCTTTCTGCCTTATTGCCTATGTTCTCAGCCTATCAGAACACTTGTTAGAGTCCAAAATCACTTTCTGCCTTAGTCATCTCTGTGACTTAGGCATTTTTGCCGCTACATACAAACCAAACTACATTATTTATATGTAAGAGAAAAATTGCCTTAGTCAGGGCATATTCTGCCTAAGTCACTTTTATCTGTTATGAAATCGATGTGTTTAATTTTTTATGCAAACTTGTTCACACTTCTATTTGAACTTACTGTTACAATATTAATTAAAAATACCAATGGGCTTGCTAAAAAATGTGTATTTTCTTGTTTCCCGAAAATGTTCAAATATGACTTGGGCAAATGTTGCTATGGGCAAATGCTATGCTATGTTTCCTGTTACGGTTTGATTTGCTTAACTAAATGTTGTTGGGCCAATGGACGGTGCTTTTATCCATCCGCTGATGGCTGACAGTCATTGACCACTGAGCTCAGCATCATGGCTTAAAAGCCTCCTGCGTCAGTCCAAAGTCCTACAGTTGTGCGTCAAAGCATCTTTATTTGTATCAGGCTATAAATATGTTTATTTCTACTTTAAAGTTGGGCATTTTAACATTGGGGTTTGTGGGGATGACTCAATTTTGGAGCCAGCTTCACGTGGCCATCTGAAGAAGTGTGGTTTTTGACTTTTCCACGTTGACTTTAAATTCTAAATATCTTTCAGCGGCACAAAATAAAACTCAAGCACCCCAGCACTGCTGCTGGAAAAATACTGCCAGTAGTTTAGTTAATGACTAAGTTTCTGCTAAACTAATCCTCAGTTTTACTTTGTGTTTAGTGCTAATAGCAAATGTTAGCATACTTACAGGCTATAACAAGATGGCGAATAAACACTTAAAATGAGTTTTTCTTGTTTGATTTTGCGGCTGGTTTGTGTGCACTAGAGGAAAGTTTGCTCTATTTGGATAAATGAATATGTTTTTCGATCGGGAATGGTGTTAATAATTGTTTAATCAATCAAACACCAGATCCCGTCTATAAATGTTACATTTGTGAAGCTTAACATGTTGCATTTTTGTACATTTTGTTTACCCTCTGTGTACGGCGTTATGTATTTTTCATTCTTTTCCCATTATTTTTAGTGTGTTAACATTATTTACAATATTTGCGTGGAGTCTTGTGGCATGTCATATGACCTGACCAGACTGCCATGCAAATAAAATGGTTAGCACGCTATTTTCAATTCTCTTTCTCCTATCTTCTGCTTAATGAAGTGTGGGGACACTGAAACTCACATCATCGGCGTTAACATATTCATATACCTCATAATTCAGTGTGCAGAAGTAACTTTTTCTTTTGTAGTGGAGGGGCTGCCCATACTTTGCATGATGGGAAGTCCCATTTGGAGCTGTGTCCTGTGAGGGATTTGCATGCTGTGTGCAGGCTGCGGTGATATGTTCTAGTTTGCTGCAACAACCTGCCCGGCTGAGTGCTTATCTGTCACTCTTCATGACACTAATATACCAATGGGTTATTAGCTGTCAGAGTGACTGTGCTGTGCCTCTTTTAAGCCCTTCTGTTTTTTCTTTGTTTCCCATTGTACATAAGACAGGAATCCTTCCTGAGAGGCAGCATGTGTGTATGCGTGTGTGTCTTGCTTGTAGTGGAAACTCTTTGGGAATCTGTGCCATGGAATGTCTGGGCAGGATTCCCTCGTTTCCCCAGCGGAGCGGACCATTCACACACGACTATCTGTACGCAACATGAACACGTAGCACAGCAAAGCATGGAAACACACTGTCCATTTGTGTGGACTTAACCTCATTGCACAGTTCATGAGATCTGTGCTTTGGGCCACTCTGGGCCAAAATTTGATTTACAAAAGGATGTATTACCAAATCACTAAGACATAAACAGCCTCTGTGTGTCTGTCAAATCTGCTTTTTTCCTACTCTATCTGACTTCTAACTTCTCTACTCTCACTTACTCTGACTTTTTCTTTTCTTCTCTCCTCCTCTTCTCCCTTCGCTGGAATGCAACTTCAGTGTGACCTTGTGACTCATCTCTCCCACGCTGACCACACCAGTGCCTTCTATCCTATACCGACGCAGTGCTGACCTAGACTCTCATACAGTACATGCACGCCAACACACACACAGAATCACACACGCACACACACTGTTGCGTCACTCTCCTGTGGTGTGGCTTGTAACTACTAGACAGCTGTTCCTGCTTAGCTGCCATGATGTCAGAGCTTTGTTGTGTGTGATTGGCTGACGTCTGACTGCGTCCTGTGTATGTGGGAGATACTATGTGGGTGACTGTTGCTCTCTGTGCCACTGAGAAACGTGGTCAAAATGGTCAACTGATCTGCGACCTCTTATCCGACAGTGGGTCACTTGCGTCTTTCTTTTCACCGCAGTGTAGAAATGTGTGACATGGGAGCGACTTCTGCACTGCTGCAGATACTCTTTTTATCCAGAAGTCATGTAGGCATATGTGTGATAAAATGTTAAAGAAAATGCACTTTAAAGTTTAACACTATGATGTTGTGTGTAGCACAGGAAAGATGTTTAAACCTACAATCATATTTGGGTCTAATTTGTGTAGTTTTGGTTCATTATTTATATCACAGGAATGAATTCTTAAACCAGAAAGTAAGTTAGCATTTTAGCATCATGGGGTCTCTCCTCTCAAACTCAATGAGGCTTTTGAATGGGTTGCTGGTTAGATGCCTCAAATAAGGTCTGATGGTAACAACAAACGTCATCAGACCGGGAACTCTCTCACTAGTCTGCCTTAAAGCCTCTAGTCATGATTTTCAGTGCTCTTACAAACTCGTAGATTGTAGATTGGTTAATAAACAATCTATCAGGCTACGGATTTGCTTGGTTGTCAAAACGGCTGGTTAGCTTGTTGGAGAGTGTCTGAAGCATAACAATAGTGACGTAGAAGTCATGTGACCGTGGTATAGTTTGCTATAGCATAATGTTAGCTTTTTACTTTCATAGCCTGAATTAGAATTAGAATTAGAATTAGAATTAGAATTAGAATTCTTTATTGTCATTGCACAAAAATACAACGAAATTGGATGGCAGTCCTCTTGGTGCTTAAAAATTAAAAATAAAGGCAAATAGAGTTCTATCATAATACAAGACAAAATAAAACATACTTGTCCAGCTATTCACAGACATTCACAGACAGCCCCCCTCTCTACCCTTCCATATTCCCACATACATTCACATACATTTTCTAGTGCATGTTTTGAATGAGAAAAGTGCATACAGTCTGACACTCAGAGGGAGTTTTTGAATCTGTTTGTGTGTGATTTGATGGACATGAAACGTTTTCCGGAGGGCAGCAGTACAAACATATGATGACCTGGGTGTGAGGGGTCTTTCACAATGTTTGCAGATCTGGTGAGACAGCGGGAACTGAAAATGTCCAGCAGATAATGCCTCAAACATCATAAAAAGAAGATTATCCTGCTAAACAAAACGCGTAAGCATCAGAAACGTGTGTTTACCTCAGAGCTCATTTTCTGCACTGACCCAAAATCCAATCCCAACATCCCATAGGCTAATTCTCAGTAGACCCCATGGTGATGCTAACTTCCAGGACGGCCTACAAAAATACACCCTTTCGTTTCCTTTCTACTGTAGGGAGTTGGGTTCTTGGTTCAATGAAATGGGGATAAACACCAAAGCGGTTAGACAAGCTGCAAAAAAAAGATAAAAATTGATGCAGCAGGACCACAGATATAGTTTATTTGCTGTTAAAGCCTGGCGCCTACATTACCCACAATCCAACTCAAGTGTTCGGCCAGTCATTCAGACATGTTATGCTAGTATACACTGTAAAAAATGTTTGTAGAAATGACAGTAAAACACTGTGAAATACATTAGAAATAGGGCGTAAAATTATAAATTGTATATCACCGTAGTAGACACTTTTAATTACCGTAAATCAAAGAATAGCACAAAACTTTTACTTTTACTGTCATAAACTGGAAGAAACACACAGTTTTGCTGTAAAAAAATATAACATTTTCATGCAAAATTTATGGAGAAATACCATGATGTGTGAATGAATGACACAATAACCCTAAAAATAAGTTTTTGCTGATATTTACATTTAAATTTAGAATAGAAAACCCACTCACTGTATTTTTTAAGGTGAAGTTCTGGCAACCACAGCTGCCGGTATTTTTCCGTAAATTAAACATATTTATTTTTTACAGTGTAGGTTTAATGGAGACTTAAGCTGTGATAAGGATCGGGCCACAGAGGTCTGGTAAGCTCACTTTGTTCAAACTTTGCACATCCAGTTTATTTTTTTATTTTCAAACTTGTAGTCTCTATCATGCAGAGCTGCACAGTTCAGTGGAAGCAGCAGAATGAGCAGCGGTACATCAGCATTCAGCAGTCATTTTCCCCTGCTCTTCACAGCTCACACTCTTCATCTCACCTATGAAATTATGAGTGATAGCGAGTGCATTTAGATCAACTCAGGTATAAGATATATTGACACACGGACCTGAGACTTATGCTTATATAGGACCCTGTTTTACTTCCTGGTTCTGGGTCAGGTCTCTATTACCAAGACCTAAGATTTATATCCTCATGTTTATTAATAGTGTTTCTGAACATTTGAGTTTGAAAATGATCAGTAGCAGACAGTGTGGCAGCAGGATATTATACAAGAAGCATGTTTTCTTCTCTAAAAAACTGGGTCAGACAGGGCTACAATTGTATAAAAAGTAAAAGAAAAATAGACAAATGTGTGTCATTAATGTATTGAAGAAATATTCCATTGCTCTGGATTAAAAGTGTGCTTGTGTGTGTCCAGTCATGGTCACCATGGTGAAGTCCTACTAAAAATCGTCATGACAACTCAATCCATCGACAGCCATGTTGTAAGCCAAAAACACGTAACTGTCTCCTACGCATCAACACCATTCACACATGCACTCATGCAAACACTTACACACACACACACACACACACACACCAAAGACGCCCACACGCACAACGACGTATGCGACGTGTCAAAATACAGTTACTTGTTTATGAGATAAAATTAGTGTGTTGTTTGTCCTGCTCAGAGTGATGAAGACATGAGAGGTCTTCAAGTACAGCTGCTTTTAAGATCACTCACACTCATTTGGCTCTTTTTTTTAAATGTGAATCTGCAGCCATACATGTTTCAATTGTTGTTTTCTTTTGAGATGTAGACAAACAGCAAAATATAAATCCCAAATATAGAGATAATGATTACAGATTCTTCTCAACTGACTTAACCCATAAGAACCCAGACCCATTGATCCTTAAAGCAAAATTATGTGGGATACCACATAGAACACATTTATAAAGATCTGTGATGTGACATATATTTTTATGATATTTCTTATTTTAATATAAATAAACTCGACACCTTTTCCGCTTACAGAAACACACATTTCCCTTTTCTCTGCATCTCCACAACATATATTAAAAATTGTGACATTAATAGTGCTGTTTAAAAACAAATTATTTTTCAGATTTGTTTTTAAGTAAAAAACAAATAAATCAATCAATAAATAATAAATAAAAACAAATAACAAATAACAAATAACAAACCCTAATAGGGTTAAATGCAATAAAGGACACCCTAACAGATTAGAATAGTTAAATGGGTTTAAACTTAAGCTAGTATAAAAAAATAAGCTTTTTGAAATTAGTTACTTTTTTTACACCAGGGTGTTGAGTATGTGTCACTTAGGGATTAAATGAGTTAAGATGAAACGTAAAGCTGAATATGGGAGATTCTAGAAGATTTAAAGTGTTTGTTACACCCGTGTCACCATAGGTTCTTATGGGTTAAGGTAAAGTGATGATAGACTGTTGTTTGTCATTGAGTGTGTCTTTGAGAGAAAAGCACCAGCAGCAGGTGCCTGAAGGTGATGCCACCCTGGGGGCACACACACACACACACACACACACACACACACACACACCCTGCCCCCCAATATGTACGTCGATCAGGGCCGAGATAGAAGCCCCCCTCATCCATATTCCTGTATCTGACCCATTTTCCTGTGTACACTGTAGATGGTGGTGAGCAGCCCTGCCACCCACCCCTCCTTGTTTCCACTGGGGTGGAAAACACCAGTGGAGTGGGGAGTGGGAGGACCGGGGCAGTGGAAGATGAGCTTAAGGGGGGAGGAAAGTATCAGGGTGAGTGAGCGCGTCCATTAACCCCCTCCAAGGTACACCACAGGGGTGCAAGGGGATTGGTCCTTGTATGTGTGGTAAGTGTGTGCGTGTGTTTTTGTGTTTTTGTTGTGTTAGGTTGGAGTTGGTTCTGATAAAAACAAACATCCTCCATCTCTCTCTCTTTCTCCCATGCTATGACGTCCTGCACCCAGAACATCAGAAAACATTTCAGTTTTGTCTCCTTTTCAAATCTACTGGTACATTTAATTGTATTTTAATGCTTTAGTCCATTAAAGAGACACTTCAGTGATTTAATGTAGCACTCTCATTTAGTTGGGTGAATTGTAAAAAAACGGCCATAATTCTTGAGCTCTCGGAGCCTCTGTTGGTGCACTGCAAAAAAACCAACTTGTATTTTTTGGCCTAAAACAATGATTTAAGTTGGTAAAACTTGGAAATATAAATTACTGACATTTAGGGCAATAATGTAAGTTAGCACAACAAAGGAAGCCAGTTGTCTGCTCAAAAACAAGTTGGTGAGTTGTTGTTACTTATATCTTTAGGTTGGGGTTCACAACAAGGGACAATAGTTCTGATAACTCTTATTTCTTTGTTGTGAAATTCGGTCATTAGCGAAAGCTATCGGCTAACTGATGCTAGCGGCTAACTAACTCAAAATTGTGGTCGCAACATTAGCTGACATTTCATAGCAGCGTTACAATCGTGCCAATTCAGCACATTAGTAATGAGTTTAGTAAGGATTAAAAGTTATTACAATGTAAAATTATAAGTTAGTAACTTACAGTTGAGTTGACAAAAATCTGAATTCAGAGTTGAGCAAACTCAAAAACAAAACTAAAAATATTTAGTTTAATTGTCCAACTTAAAATTTTATCGAAGTTTGTTGCCTTGAAATTTTTAGTTCACCGAACTTTTCTTTTTTTGCAGTGTGGGGGCTACCCATTCTGTAACTACGTTGTTCAACTGTTATAATCCGTAAACCAATTTTATGTTGTCCAAACCATGTTTTATTACAAAGTATTTCATCAATAAAGTCATACAAAAATACTTAAGATACTAATACAATACTTAAAATAAATACTAAAATAATCATTTTAAATTCTTCAATCTATAATCAATTACTTGTCCCCTCCGGTGGCCGAGGTTTGTCAGAGTGTGATGTGTTGCACTCTGTCTGGTTCAAGCTCCAAAAACACTGGATCCTACATTTCGCATAGTGAAACTCTTTAATTTCTTCCATGCCTCTTAAATGGCCTCTTCTATCAAACTCCACGTTCTAAACTGTATTCCATGCTTCCTGTTCAAAGCTGAGATTCGTGGTTGACATTATTTGACTAATATTCTCAAACTCAACAAAGCTGCCCCACCAGCCACAGAGAACATTACACAGTTGTTTTCACAGGCTGTTTTCACAGCACAGTTATTCCTCATGTTGTGTAAATGGACATTGAAATATAAAACCAATGGAGAAAACCTTTAACACAATGCCTCTGTACTTATCTCCAGCCATGGGTTTCCTCACTATGAAAATCACCTTGTATAGACGTGATCCATCATGGGGAACACTGAGTTTTCTCTATTGTTTTGTCAGCATTGCGTCATCCATGTGTAGTAATGCAGCTCAGAAACAGAACTATTTGTAAAACAACTTGTTTATAGATGCATTAAAGCTCATTTGGGGAACTCCAACTTCCGACATTAGACGCCAACAACAACTATTTTAAGAAACAGTGTCACAATAACATCATATTTCACATGACGTCTATGTTTCCTGATACCTTTGTTTTATATTTCTGTAAACATTGATACGTAACTTGAGACTACAATGCAATGCTACAATGTTCTACCTTGAATTCATGTAGTATTTAAAGCAGAAGACAGAAAAGCAGTGCGTGCAAGTTTGGAGCTTCTATCTTAAATGGAAAACAAATGATCAATCAGAAGACAGAAAATCAGGCTGGGATTGCCTGATAGACAATCTGCCATCTTTTCCTTTCAGTCTCTGGTCACATAGATAGCAGGTTTGTGGTCCAGTGATCAAGGTAGTGACAATGTCGCCCACTCTAGTCTCACTTGCTAGTTTCATCCTGTTACCATGTGATGTAAATGGAAGTGAAAACACCCACTCTTCTTCAGTGCCATGACAGTCATATGACATCAGTATTGCAATGACACAGCTTTATTATCACCTGGTAGTCTGGCGGGTTATTTCAGTAGTAGGATTAGAAAGTGGCTGATTGGTTGATGAGGTGATGTTTGAGACAGTGTGTAGGTGTGTCTGCACACATATGAAAGTAAGATACTGTATCTTATGACCTGTGGAGGTTTTCATACCTGTTTTCTACCAAATGAATGGTATGAGTGTAAGCTTTCTAGTGGCAGGTCTGCACATTGTTATAAAAACGTCACCTGCAAGTGATGTAATGCTTATTTAAAGGTAGAATTTGTAAGATATAACCAGTTTAAAACATTGTAACAATGAACTGAGTGTAAAGAAGTGACAGGTTTGAGTTTTACATAAAAAATGTTTATGTATTGTGTTGCAGAGATTTTTTTTACTGAAATAAGCTTGCTGAACAGCTCACCCTGTCTTGTTTACAATTTGCCTTGAGAGGCGATAGTGACTCACTGTAGTGTTCAGTCAGCCATCAGAGACGATGAAGAAGTAGAAGCAGCTACACTGTTAGCAGCAAAGCAGTAAACAGCTTTAGTTTACATAAAATAGCATAAACAAGTCCAACTTCCGCTCTCTCTGAGCCTGCAGATTGTGGACCACAGCATGGACAGCTATGTTTTGGTGACATCAGAGAGTTGATACATGAAAACGTGGCGGATTTAATTTAGCCATGGAGCTAGCAGGCCTTATTATCCCCACACCCAACTCTGCATCGCATCCGTCTGTGATTCCTCTCTGCCAGCTGTTGCTCCCTGTGCCTCCACTGAGCAAGTCCCCTCCTGGGATGGAGATAAGACTCTCCAGGCTCCGCCCACTGCAATAGTCTCTTAAACACAGCTCAGTTCAGGTGTAGGTGTTTTTATTACTTTGGAAAGTTCGTTATACATTTTTGAAGACATTGCTAGGTTTATTGTGTGTGTCACAATAGTGCCATGACTGCATTTAGTAAATTATGCAATACCTGTACTAGGTGAAATACACGTGGCCAGTAATTACAAACTGCACCTTTTAAACTTCTCCACACATTGCATCAGATCCACAACTGTGCACCGCTGGAAGACTGTGTTGGTGTTTGTGGCAAGGAAGTGTGCACTTTCACTGCTTGCTGCTGCTGCTGGTGTGTGTGTGTGTGTGTGTGTATTTTGTGTATGTGTATTTTGTGAATGTGCTGATCTGATCCTGGAAAGAGAAGTGACACTTCCGCTCTTTCTAAAAATATACCTTCCATTGCAGCTTCCTCTTTCTGATACACCATGCACACACATAAAGATGAATGTGTAGCTTAACAACGCTTAACAATTTCCTTATCTGCCATTGCGTGGTAACCATGCTGTGTGTGTGTGTTTGATTGTGTACGTGTGTGTGTGTGTGTGTGAGTGGAAAGTGGTTTGGTGTAATGGCACAATGCGTGGGCCGGGAAACAGCTGGCGGCTTCAATTAACGCATGGATACGTAGAGTCCTTTGTAACAAAGTGTTACTCTACAAGATGCACATTTGTACATGATGGTGCATATGTTGCACATATATGGTGGTGGTGGTGGTGGTGTGTGTGTGTGTGTGTGTGTGTGTGGGGGGGGGGGTTGTCATTGTGTGTGTGTGTGACTGACTTACTGAGAAAGTGAGAGTTGGAAAGTGGAGTCTCACAGCGTGACGTAGGTTTCTGGTGTTTTCCAAACCAAAGAAGTGGAACCAGCAGTGACGAGGATGTGATGTCATCACCAGGCTTTCTTTCTTCTTTCTTCTACTCTAATATGTCTCACGCTACTCTTTTGTCGCTTTCTTTTTATCTCTGTCTGTATTTCTGTCCCTCTTTGTGTCCTTCTCTGTACAGTATGTGTCTCTCGGTGCACTTCTGTTTCTCTCTCTGTCTTTATCTCTTGCTTTGCCACTGTAGCGGAGTAGGCGTTCGCTGGCTGTTTTTTTATTTTTATGAATGGGATGTGTTGTTTACTCTCTGACAGAGCTATTTCTGTCAGCGCTGATGATGAACACATACAGTGTGAGCACACTAACTTCCTCCTCTATCGCCCTGCTTCCTCTGATTGGCTGAGCGTCTCTCCACTCAATGGCAAAGTCTGTGCGTCTTTGAGGTAGTTGTGAATGTGTGTGTTTTTTTTTGTGGGAGTGTGTGTGCATGTATATGCATGTGGGCCAGAGTGTTGGGGGGTCTCAGCGGGCCTCTTTTCAAAGATAATTGATAAAAACATCCTGTTTCCAAGGGTGAGAGAAACAGTTACTGTTTCTTTTCCAAATGATGTCACACAGCCCACGCCAAAAAGAACAAATTTATATTTCAAAATATGACTGTGGCACTCTCACAGCTATTAAGTAATTTGCAACTTTCTTGACGTTAGTGAACAGATATGTCCCCCTAAATGACAAATCACATGACCATGAAACAAAGACAGGAGCATTGGCTATGAATAATTTTGAGGATATGCTTTTCCCTGTTGCATATTTAAAGGAATACCTTGACCTTAAAATGATCATTTGTGCACTCACTGGCCACTTTATAATGTATAATTGTTCAACTTAGTCTACCAGTCAGTCATGGCAGCAACTCAATGCATATATGCATGAAGACATGGTCAAGATGACCTGCTGGAGTTCAAAGCAAGCATCAGAATGGGGAAGAAAGGTGATTTAAGTGACTTTGAATGTGACACGTTGGTTGGTGCCAGGTGGGCTGTTCTTCAGAAACTGCGGATCTACTGGGATTTCCACACACCACCATCTCTAGGGTTTACAGAGAATGGTCTGAAAAACAGAAAATATCCAGTGAGCGGCAGTTCTCTGGGACAAAATGACTGGTTGATGCCAGACTTCAGAGGAGAATGGCCAGACAAAGTATGCAGATGACCATCTCTGAATGCACAACACATCCAGCCTTGAAGCAGATGCACTGCAAAAAAAGAAAAGTTGGGTGAACTCAAAATTTCAAGGCAACAAACTTCGATAAAATTTTAAGTTGGACAATTAAACTAAATATTTTAAGTTTTGTTTTTGAGTTTGCTCAACTCTGAATTATGATTTTTGTCAACTCAATGTACTAACTTATAATTTTACATTGTAATAACTTTTAATCCTTACTTCTGCAATGTGCTGAATTGGCACGAACGCCGCTATGAAATGTCAGCTAATGTTGCAACCACAATTTTGAGTTAGCATTGATACGCTAATGGCTACTCTTGTAGCTGTAACAAGCAGCGCCGCTAGCATCAGTTAGCCGCTAGCATCAGTTAGCCGATAGCATCAGTTAGCCGCTAGCTTTCGCTAATGACCGAATTTCACCGCTTTCCTGCATTTCACAACAAAGAAATAAGTTATCAGAACTATTGTCCCTTGTTGTGAACCCCAACTTAAAGATATAAGTAACAACAACTCACCAACTTGTTTTTGAGCAGACAACTGGCTTCCTTTGTTGTGCTAACTTACATAATTGCCCTAAATGTCAATAATTTATATTTCCAAGTTTTACCAACTTAAATCACTGTTTTAGGCCAAAAAATACAAGTTGGCTTTTTTGCAGTGTGGGCTACAGCAGCAGAAGACCACACAGGCCACTTTATTAGGTACACACTTCAACTAATAAAGTGGCATTGAGAGTACATCAATGACTATTCCCGTGTTACCTTGAATTCTTGAAAAAAACTTTAGCCTGAATGCATGCTTTTTGGGAAGTACAGTACTGAGCATACGATTGGCTATGCCGCATGAGTTTGAAAATCGTTGTTTTGATATAGTTTTTCTGTTGTGAAATGGAGTGCGGGCTACATGGTGGTGTAGTGGTTAGCACTCTTGCATCACAGCAAGAGGGTCTCCGGTTCGACTCTGGCCTGAGGCTCTTCTGTGTGGAATTTGCATGTTCTCCCCATGTCAGCGTGGGTTCTCACCGGGCACTCCGGCTTCCTCCCACAGTCCAAAAACATGCACTACGGTTTAATTGGTGACTCTAAATTGCCCGTAGGAGTGAATGACAGCGTGATTGTCTGTCTCTATGTGTCAGCCCTGCCCTGATTAGCCGTTTAGGATAATGAATGAATGAATTAAACGGGGCACCCATTTACTTCAATTCAAGGATTTGCACCGTTCTCAGTCTTTGTGCACTGTGGAGATACTCGATATTCCTTAAGAATTCAAGTCAACATGGTGAAGAGTCAGTAATATACAAATGAAAATCAAGGTTGGTTGTTTATAGGGTGTAATTTTGCCAGATTTTTTGGAATGATTAGCAATTGGTTGGAAAAAATGAAATATCAGCCCTGTGGTTTGCATGTAAGTGGTTTTGTAAATCCTGTCAGGTGAATTTATTAGTTTTTGTGTAACCTGCTTGAGGCTTGAAAAAAATGCACGTACCGAATGTGTACGTACTTGTATATACGTAGTGACATGCTGGAAGGCATTTATGCTCATTAACTCTAAATGGATCCACCGTGCTTTGTATAATGCATACATGAAACACCTGAGGTTGTATTTTTTGGATGAGAAAATGAGAGGACAGGTGCAGTCCTGTACATAATTACCCATGTACTGTAAATAAGAATGCAAATGGTGTGTTTTGCGTGCTTGTGTATGGGTGTGTGTGGTAGTGGTCTGTGTGGGAGAAGGTGTTTGATTGATGTGTGAATGAGCGGGGCTTTTAGGCAAGGGGGTTTAAAATGACAGGTTGTGTGTCGGGGCATAGGGGTCATTGTTACATTCACTTTATCCTTTTGTTATGTGACTTTGATTAAAAGGAACAAGCAGAAAGTCGAGGCCTCATGTTTGAATTCCCTATAGTGTTTTGTTGCTTGTTGGACAGTTTGGATTAGAAGCTGAATGTTTAATTAGCACGTCATAAAAGATCTGTGGTAACAAGCCACATAGAGCGCTTAAAAACACAAACACACACACGAGCACACACGTGCACACTCACACAATAGAGCTCAATAATCTAACTGGTATTTTATGGTGCCACTATTTTCTCACTCATTCAATCACGGTGTGTTCTGTTGTGAACATCTGTGTTTATAATGTGTGTCTGCTGAAGCGATTAATGCATCACTAAGTCATAGTGGATATCATAGATACACTTTACGTTTAAATGAGCTGTAAGAAGTACACTGCAAAAAAGCCATCTTGTGTTTTTTGGCCTAAAACAGTGATTTAATTTGGTAAAACTTGGAAATATAAATTACTGACATTTAGGGCAATAATGTAAGTTAGCACAACAAAGGAAGCCAGTTGTCTGCTCAAAAACAAGTTGGTGAGTTGTTGTTACTTATATCTTTAAGTTGGGGTTCACAACAAGGGACAATAGTTCTGATAACTCTTATTTCTTTGTTGTGAAATTCTGTCATTAGCGAAAGCTAGCGGCTAACTGATGCTAGCGGCTAACTGACGCTAGCGGCTAACTGATGCTAGCGGCGCTGCTTGTTACAGCTACAAGAGTAGCCATTAGCGTATCAATGCTAACTCAAAATTATGGTAGCAATATTAGCTGACATTCATAGCGGCGTTACAATCGTGCCAGAGAAAATCAGAGTTGAGCAAACTCAAAAACAAAAATTAAAATATTTAGTTTAATTGTCCAACTTAAAATTTTATCGAAGTTTGTTGCCTTGAAATTTTGAGTTCACCCAACTTTTCTTTTTTTGCAGTGTAGTTTTGTACCCAAAATACAAAAAAAGAAAGTTAAACTACCTACTATTGGCCCCTGTGGAAAAAAACAATATTGTGTTGATGAGCGTCACAGCTGCTGGCAGACTCCCTTTAGAAAACCTCTAATTCACCCGTAGGTTTGCTTCCTGAACAAAGGTCTTTGATTAACACAACTTTAAGAGATTGAATGGGCGCCATGGAGTCCAGTTTCCAGTTCTTGTGGTAGATCCATGGGGGATCTTAAAATCTGAATAAATCTTCAGGGGCATACAGTAGGGGATATAAATGAGAAGATGTGTTTTATTAATACACATAGCTTATTAACTCGGTGTATTGGCCCTTCGTCTTATACCATGTTAGAAGTCCTGTGCCAAAAACTCAACTTATTTTCAAGTAGGGAGAGATTTCCACAGCTGATATCCACTCACACCAAAACAACCTAGATTGATTAATAGCACTGCAGGTGATTTTAGGGTTGTTGAAAATTTATTTGACTGAATAAAAGAATAAATAAGTCAATACAGGTTAAAATATAAGTTAACAGTAATATTATTAAAAACAGTTCATGTGTGTAATATGTGATTAGAAAGAGACATTTAATTTAATTGATTTGGAGTTACATTAAAAAGACTTCATTTCCCAAGATGCTCTAGGAGCAGACGTAACGTACGTGATTACGTCAGAGTTTTGTTGTGTTAGCAAGAAATGTGGAGTCACGGCATGAACGCACACGCTGTATGTTTTTTGCTCTTTTTTATTTTTCACTAAAGATCGTCTGATCATGAAAGGAAAGGTCTCGCTTCATTATTTTTAGTCAAGAAGTATTTTCTGTCTGTCTGTGTCTTATCCTCCTTTTATTCAATTTTTATTATCTTACATATCATATCTTATATGTTTATCTTCATTCATTTATTTGTTTTTGTTTTTTCTATTTGTTTTGTTTTTGTATAATTTGACTATAAATTTGGTGTTTTCATTCATTTTGTACTTGCCTAGTCTATGGATGTATTGGATAAACTGATGTGTGCTCTGACAGCTGATATAATTATGCATCCAAGGAAAATGCAATAAAAATTATTTTGAAAGAAAGAAGTATTTTCTGCTACAAGGGTGAACTGTCTCTTTAATATTGAGGGGAATGTTTGACTCCATCAGCTGATATCGTTACTGTTATTGGTTATGGATGTTTTAGTGCATGTCAGTGTTTGATATCTAACCCAAATATGTATGAAAACGATGAAGTTTTAGGGTTTTTTTGTTGTTTCTTTTGCCAAAATTCAGTATGACATATTTGCCTGCCGAGTGTGTTTGTGTGTGTTTGAACTGTTCTGAGGACATCCACTTTGAGTGTTTCTCCTCCAATGCTCTTTCTGGTTGAGGAACAGTAGTTTTTCTGTCGATGGGGCTTATGGATTGGCACATTCAGCATCCCTGCCCCCACTCACTCGCCCACACATGCAAACACAAGAACAAACTAGATTCAGACTTTGTTGCATTGGTCAGGTGATCGAGAGGGACTTTGAGTTTGAGCATGATTGTGTACATAAGTTACACTAAAAAAGCTGGACAATAGTCCTGTCATATTAAGCATTATTTTGTTGTTGGTTCGTGCTGGTTGTTGAGAAAGTGAGTACAGACACACAGAGAGCTCTTTCAAACCAAGGTTATAATAGTTTTGGATTTTTCATTAGTTTTAGTTTTAATTTTGTTGTGAATTTTTGTTTTAAATTCAGTTAGTTTTAGTTATTTTTTAGAGTGAGTTTTCTAATTTTAGTTTAGTTTTTTATTTTTTTTAAATGCTTAGTTTTACTTTAGTTTTTATCAGTTTTAGTGTTAGTTTTAGTTTTTTTTGTAATGGGCTATGTGTTGGGTGCCAGATTCAAAGAGGTCATAATAAATTTTGCCTTTATTTCCTTTGGTTTATCATCTCAGCCCCAATAAGGTTATTAACTCTTACAGTTCTGAGTGTTTTGAATTTTGTTTCGAGTGTAAACATCCCAGTCTCAGTAAACATATTTACCATGTGTTGCATGTTCAAATAGAAACACTGAATTATGAATGAAAAAAGTTGACAAAACGAAAAAAGGACATTTTCACTATAATTTTACTTAGTTTTAGTTAGTTTTGTAACCACACAATACAGTTTCAGTTAGTTATCGTTATGAAAAACTCTAGTTTTTATTTTTATTTCAGTTAATGAAAATGTTTTTCAATTCTAGTTTTCGTTATTTCGTTAGTTTTCGTTAACTATGATAAACTTGTTTCAAACGCATGTGAATCACAATGCCTCATGCACATCAATACAGGTTTTGTATATGCTCTTGCTTTAATTTGGAACTTTTTTATCATCAAGATAAATAAGTTAAGGCCTTATATATGCTATAACCTAAAGCTCTCAGTAACAATTCTTTAGTTGTGGTCTATAGTCTAGACGGATTTCAGAATAAAGGCCTCCTATAAGAAGTGAGGAGCATTTATGGGTACAAGTCAGGAACCGGTCTACTTTACATATCTCAAGGGTGCTGAGTCCAAAAAAAATGGTTCCCAAGCGAAAATTTGAGTTTTTGACCTTCTAATTTGTATCAAATGGCATTTATATATACATGCAAAATACCAACTGGAACATTTAAAAGTGATTGATTGAATATTTATGTCGGCCTTAAAAAATGACACAAATAATGCTTAATTTCACCTTAAAAGTTGGTATTTTGCATATATATAAAGACTATAGATCTAGAAACTTAATTTCCTCATCTTTGATTGCCTACTCACAAAAAAACTTGGGGAAAATGGTCCAACAACTGAGCAAGATGGGCAATTTGGCCGCCATTTTGATATGCAAATGAGAAGGTAAAAAACTCAAAATTTCGCTTGGGAACCATTTTTTTTGGACTCAGCACCCTTGGAATAAGTAAAGTAGGCCAGTTCCCGACTTGTACCCATAAATGCTCCTCACTTTCACTTTTTGGACAATTCCGTCTAGACTACTAGAGGAAAATGCTGTCCGTTCAAGAACATTGTCAGTACTGACAGCACACAAAGTCTGTGGGCACTAGCCCCCAAACACAGTGCACAGGCGTGAGTATTGGCTGCATTAAAAAGTAGCAACTAGATGCCATATTGTACGATTCCAAAGAAGTTGTAGTGCTGTGCAGGAGCTGAGATGACTGACTACCCTCTGATCCACCCCGATGCCAAAGAAAATACATTATTATGATAACTTTTAATAATAAGAAAGTGACGTTTGGTCTTTGTGATCCCGAGTAGAACTGACTGAGTTATGTAATCGCGGTAATAGGCTGTTTGTTGACATTGGGAGGTTCCTGGGCTGTCCCACACATTAGGCTCCATCCCCGCTCATTAACAGCTCGCTCAGTTGGATCCTGTCAGTAAATTAATCCTTTCCTCTCTGTGTCTTTTCCTCTTCTTGCTCAGTGACGTCTTGGCTCGTGTTGCTGATGGAATCTCCTGTTTGGTATTGCCTTGGTAGTGGGAAAAAAGCCAGTAGTGGGGTCACAACAGTGACCGGACAGCTGTATTAGAGAGTGACGTTACATGCAGCTTTACTATACACAACGGGGACACGGTAAGCTGGGGAAGCCCTCACACACACACACACACACACACACACACACACACTGACACACACATAGCCACACTCACTAATCCAATTAGGACATTAGTTAGTTGCAGCCTGGCCCGGGCCTCCTCAGACAAACCCTGATCCAATTATTAGTGGATGGATAGGTCGGGCAATCCCAGTGTTTCCCAGCTGTAAGGTGCTTAAGTGGCACTAAGCCACAGCATCAGGAGGACACCTCTTACGCACAAAGGATCCCCTTGCTATTTTCGTGGACATACACGCCGCCTGCCAGGTGAGTCAACAAAGACGAGGAAGAAGCCAAGAAGCGACTTCCACTAAGTCAGCAGAGTTGCAGAGAGTGAACCGGAAACCCAGAGCTTAGCCAGGGTAAGAGACTTTCCCCTACGCACGGCTCTGTCTACACAAAACTCCTAATCACATGCCAGGAATAGTCACGGACATATACACTCTGGAAATTATTAACAGGAACGCAGAACAATCAACGGATGGAAGACCTTGGGATGCTGCTTTCACCCACCAAACATGCACTCATTTTCCGAGTGCTGGAAAACCATTGATACCATTTGTAGTGTGAGAGAGCGTGTGTGTGTGTGGATATGTGTATTTTCTAAGAGCCTCTTCATCAAACAACACACCAGAATGAGGCACACTCCAAACAAGGCCACAAGTCCATACAGAGGCTCTTAACTAACACTCACTGTGTAGTGAGGCTCTGCAGAGCTGTTATATTCTCTTTTATTCTCTGCCACACACACACACACACACACACACACACACACACACACGCCCACCATAATGTATCAACGGCCGTGTGAGGTAGCGTGATTGAGCACAATGGCCTATCCTTTCTCTTTTCATGTGACAAACTGCGCCTTGGATGTTTGAAGTCATGCACTCATGTGAATGTGCCACATAAACAGATGAACAAACAAGCAAACACATGCAGTGGGCAAGAAAACGATGTAACTGTCCACTTGTGGTGGAAGAAAGAGCATTCACAGGAGAGTTATTTGTGTCTGCCATGTGTCACGTCAGGTCCTCCCTTATGCTAATGTACCATTCATCTGTGTCATAGAGCGATAATGACTCTCAGCACAAAGAGCCGCACTGAAGTACTCAGGATAAAGTCCTGCTGTCCACTCAGTCAGCTCCTCTGTATGTACGCTCCACTGTTTCTGTTTGTATTTACCCATCTGTCTCTGTTTCCACACTTCCCTGTCTCTGTCTTTGTCTGTCTCCCTGTCTCCACGCTCTCCTTTTCTTGTCTGTTTCCCTGTTTTTTGTCTCTCAGTCTGTTTCCCTGTTTCTCTGTCTCCATTGCGGTCTCTCTACAAGTCGTCATGTTGTACAGACAAAGGCTAATTAAAGACATTTCACAATTTCACGCGAAAAACACAGCATATTCCTCTTTTTTTTTTTAACTTCCTGAACAACAATACATTTAGTGTTTCCTCAGTATGTGCCAGTAAGTTAAAATGTTGCAATTGTGTTTTTTCCTATTCTGCATATACAGTCACGGAAAAAAAATATTAGCCTACCCCTTTTCTTAAGTTTAATTAAAGAGCTGATATCTAGCCATTTTCCATGGTTTTCTTGAAAATAACCAAAATCATTATCAAGAAAACCATGGAAAATGACTAGCTATAAGCTCTTAAATAAACTCTTATGTGCTATTTTTGTTGTTATCATTATATTTGTCCAAACAAATGTACCTTTAGTTGTACCAGGCATTAAAATGAACAATATAGTGAAGAAAACAGGGGTGGTCTAATATTTTTTTCCTTGACTGTAGACAATCTAGTTTAAACTCACAATATGTAATTGTCTGGATACTGGACTCATAGATGGCACCTGTTCACTCCAACAAGAATTACTCGCCTGGTGCACGTGCCCAAAAAGTTTTCTAGCTTCTGGGTTCACTTCCACAATATGTGGCCCACTGAATTTGCTTTTTGGGTTGCAAAGGGATTTTTTGTTGCAATACTGCTGGCGACCATTGGGAAAAATTTGCTGCAAGACTTGTTTAGGAGGTTTATATTGAGAGCTGAATCAACATAGAGGTCTCCTCCTCTCCAAAACATATAAACTTGAGTTTAAAATTGAGTTATTGCAGCTTCTGGAAGACAACCAAAACACTGAGGCATATGCAAAAGGAATAAGTTGGTGCATAATCAGCTACTCTCATTTCTGTGTTCAGTTTCTGGATGATTTTCAGAGCCAGACTTGTCACAAAGGGACATTGTTTACTGTAAACTATGATGTGTGGTGTTTTCTTGCAGCAGGCAGCACAACTACTTCTGGGTGTGTGGGGACACAAAACTAGTGAAAATCATTTTAAACCAGTGCTGCTTTTAAGAAATCTCTTCACTTTATTTTTGGATCTTTTGGATCCTTTTGCACAGTGTGTGTGTGTGTGTGTGTGTGTGTGTGTGTGTGTGTGTGTGTGTGTGTGTGTGTTCTTGTACTTCCTACATAGTGAGGACCAGAACACGTTTTTAACCAACAGAGTGAGGACATTTTTACAAAGTGAGGGCATTTCGGCCGGTCCTCACTTCTTTAAAGGATTTTTTTGAGATTTCAGACTTTGTTAGGGTTAAAGGTTACATTAGGTTTATGTTTAAAAAAAAGATAATTAATTAACTAACTGAAACTGTATTGTGTGGTTACAAAACTAACTAAAACCAACTAAAATTATAGTGAAGTTGTCCTTCGTTTTCGTCTTTGTCAACTTTTTTCATACGTAATGAAGATGCATCAGACAAAGGAAATAAAGGCAAAATTTACTGTGACCTCTTTGAATCCCCCACCCAACAAATACCCCATTACAAAAAACTACAACTAATAAAAACTAAACTAAACTAATGAAAAATTCAAAACTATTATAACCTTGCAAGGGAATTCACCATTCCAATGAGGGCCCTCACAAAGATAGAAGTACAAGAATGTGTGTGTGTGTGTGTGTGTGTGTGTGTGTGTTCTTGTTCTTCCTACATAGTGAGGACCAGAACAAGTTTTTAACCAACAGAGCAAGGACATTTTTGCAAAGTGAGGACATTTTGCCGGTCCTCACTTCTTTAAAGGCTTTTTTTAGATTTCAGACTTTGGTTTAAGGGTTAAAGGTTACATGATAATGATAACTAACTGAAACTGTATTGTGTGGTTACAAAACGAACTAAAATTATAGTGAAAATGTCCTTCGTTTTCATCTTTGTCAACTTTTTTCATACATAATGAAGATGGATCAGACAAAGGAAATAAAGGCAAAAATTTACTGTGACCTCTTTTAATCTCCAAACCAACAAATACCCCATTACAAAAAACTGATACTAACACTAAAACTAATAAAAACTAAACTAAAACTAGCAAACTCAGACTAAAAACTAATTAAAACTAACTGAATTTGAAAACAAAAATTGACAACGAAAATTAAAACCAAAACTAATGAAAAATCCCAAACTATTATAACCTTGCAAGGGAATTCACTATTCCAATGAGGGCCCTCACAAAGATAAAAAAACAAGAATGTGTGTGTGTGTGTGTGTGTGTGTGTGTCTCATCCAGTCCTGGATAGCTCTCTGTGTTTCCCAGGCGAGCAGCATATGCTAGCAGTTGTCCAGTGTGAGTGAGCGGCCTGTCTGACATGGAGAGTGATGAAGGGAGGAGAGAAGCTGAGGTCCCAGCTGGAGGGTACATGGGGGGATAGCACATAGCCCTGGGGAGGTTTAACCATGTACAATGTGTGTGTGCGCGCCTGCCTGAGGTAGACGAGGGGATGTTGATGCTGATGTGTTCTGATGGACTCTTACACAGACACAGACTCTGCCTGTGACTCACAGACGAGACGCACGTATCCCCTGTGGGACAGCTCGAGGAACACACACACACACACACACACACACACAGACACACAGACACAGAGACACACACAAACACACACACATTCATATGCTTGCCAGGTTAGATATCTGCTGGAGCCACTCATGGATCTTGTTCTAGCAGGAGAGAGGGATTGCCGCGGGGAGGGGAGTGTGGGATCGTCGGGACGTTTGACTGCAGTTCTTCGGAGACCGAAGCTTCGCTTTGAAACATCTCATTGTGTCGCCGTTAATTTTTTCATGCAGTGAATTTTCTGTGAAATTGGATTGGGACTTCTTGGGGTTTCTCACTCACCTCTGGCTCACCCTTACATTGGCAACAATGTGTGCAAGCACAATGTTCTGTTCTGTTACCGCCTATACTGCCTATAGTGCCGACCCATGAATAGTGCTTATTGAGCGGCTGTGGGAGTGTGAGGGAGTTTTCTGGGTGCATGGCTGACTTCTCTCAGGGCACTGACCGCAAAAGTTTAGGATAGGGACCAAAGGGTGCGGGAGCTTGATAAAGATGGATGATGCGGCTGGATGAGGAGAGCGAGGCGGCACTTAAGTCGTTGCTCTGAGCTGAAAGACTTCATTCCCTAATTCTCTCCCTGACTCACTCGACTTAATCAGACATTAAAACATGAGTAAAAACACTTACATTAGCCATCGCACGAGAACATAAAAATGTGTGTGTGTGTACATCTGCAAAGACGGAGACGGAGATACAAACACACAATCTTGCAGACGGAGAAAGGGCCGACGGGTTAATATGAGCAGTGTGTGACGCCAACCGTATGCTCGTTATAATAGTGCTGGGAGCCTCCAAGTGACAGATATCACACACACACAGATACACAATGGGCTATCAGTAAGTCATTCTGAGATCAAAGCATTCATCACAAGTGACTGCCCATTTATCAGAATAAATGGAGGATGACCTCGATATCAGCGTGGCCCTGTCAGTCAGCTGTTAGACGCTGCATTCACTTCTCTGTGGACTTGAATCTGTTAAGATCTTTGATTCTCTGAAGTGATGATATCTGTGTTTAAGAGGATAGCTGAGGGATGCAGCATTACAGGGACTACCCTTACATACACACTGAGGCTGCGTTCAGACTGCAGGCGAATCTGATTCAAATCAGATTCCTACTCAAATCCGATTTTTAGGGCTGACTGTCCACACTATTTTTTAGCAAGTGTCCAAATCGGATATGGCTCTGTTCAGACTGGGCCACATTATAGACTAATCTGACAGGTTGCCATAGTAACGGCGTCAGAGCGTCTGACGTCGTCAGACGTCATATAATTGCGACAAGAACAACAACAACAACAACAAACATGATGGAGGCAGGTCACCTCAATATATTGGCCTTATCACTGTCCAGTACAGGTGCAGAACATCTCAGAAGCACCAGGGGAGAAACCGGGCGGATGGACGCCCCCGTCGGGCCCGCATGAGTTGGGCGCGGCTGCCGGTGGACACCTCGTCTCCGCGCTGCCGGCGCTACGCGTGCCGCGTAGAGTGACGTCACGGACAGTCAAAACCGATGTGAGTGTTTGGAGGTTCAGACTGAGATCATCTGTCCAAATGCGATCTGAAACTACCTCCCGAAGGTGGTTTCGATCCGGTTTGTAAAAATCGGATTTCATGTGATTTGTGACTGTTCAGACTTCAAAAGAGCCATCCAGTTCCAATCTGGATGGGCTAAAAATCGGATTTTGGCTGGCAGTCTGAACGCGGCCTAATATTTGATTGTTATTATGATGTATTTAAGGTGCATTCAGTTTGTGACACAGTCTTTTGCCTGTTAAAAACAACTGGCCAACAGTTTAAAATGCAGGAGTAGAGATGCATGCCCAAAAGAAGAACTCACATTTCTGATCAGGAGAATCTACTTTTAAACACTTTGAAAGACTTGGATATCAACTATCTTTGGATATGTGCAAATGTTGCAACATTGACCTTTTCCAGGAGGTGGATGGAGGAATGAAAAAGCCTGGTGGAAAACTTGAAAAAGTCCTATTTCGATGTAAAGAAACAGAAATGTCAAACACAGCCGGGAAAGCTGCATGTAAACAGGAATATTATTGGAATATTCATTTTCATCAGCCGTGAAAACAGCTTACTTGGGATACCAGTATTGTCATTTTTGTAATGACAGCAACAAAAAAAATATAGTTGATGTGAACCTACTCAGGTGGAGGTTGCAATTGGACAGATATTAGTGTGTGCACTTTGTCAGATGTAGAAACAGAAATTAACAATGGCCTGGGGGCGAAAAATGACCAAAGGTTTTTGATGTGGCTGTAAATTTATGGCAATTTAGGAGTATCCTTTCACCCTGTTCAAAAGTTTTCAGTAAGTTGCCAGCTATTCATTCTTGAATGCATCTATTGTCCCTCACAGGCTCCTGTAGGTGAGTTGTGGGAACTGGTGACGGAGGGAATTTTTCCAGTGCATGCTGGGTGTGAAAGATGAAAAAAAAAGTGTGCAGCTTAAAGTAGAATTGTACTGTAAGTTGGCACTACAAAGAAGTAGTAGGAGAAAATGGCAAAAGCTGAGCCATAAAACAAAATGAAAAAAAAAAAAGAACCTCAAGGGCACTATTCTCTTCTGCTGTGAGTTTCCAGCAGTGGGAAACAAGCATGAATGTGGTACATTATGATTTAAAACAAGTCAGAATTGGAAAAATGGACTGCTCGTTTGCCAGCATGCAGTTAAAATCTATTTTGTCGTTGTTTTGACTCTGGCATTGTACAGAAATGTGTGTGTGTGTGTGTGTGCGTGTGCGTGTGCGTGTGCGTGTGCGTGTGTGTGTGTGCGTGTGCGTGTGCGTGTGCGTGCTAGCGTGTCGGGCCGTCCCTTGCTTGTGGGGATGCCCACACCTGCTTATCTTGGTTAATTTGCAGAAGCCCAGTGTGTGTGTGTGTGTGTGTGTGTGTGTGTGTGTGTGTGTGTGAGAGAGGTATAAGATATGCGTGTCATGTTCATTTCCTTCAAACTGCTCCATCGGCGTGTGAGGCGTGCCTCTGTGCCGTTTCTGACATCATGTAAATATCAGTTCCTGAACCTGATCCGTGTCCATTGTCCCAGCTGTGGTGACTAATATCATGATAGATAGAGGGACAGATACACACTTATAAACAGAAGGTTCAATGATTTTATCCACATCAGTTTACCACTCGTTGTGAGTTGTGTGGAAACAGATGTATAAAGCCTTCTGTGTGGAAGAAAATAACCGTGATGATGATATCACAGGTATCTCTTCTTGGGCTTGGAAAATGCCCAAAATTGCCCAAAATATAGCTAGTTACTTGCACCATGTGAGTGTTCATACCAAAACCACCACCAAATTAGTGCTGCAGTGAAAATACCAGTGCTCCCATTCATTTTTAATGTGGGTAATGCTTTTAGGCTGTGGCGGTGTGGACCACAGGGGAGATCGAAGCTCATAACCGATGTCACACTGTGGCGACCAATATCATGCATTGGTATTTCTAAGAACATGATTTTCCCAACATTTGTTTAAAAAAAAACAATGTGAAAATTCTAAATCACAACTGAGGCGCTGAAACCAAACCAACAGTTGGTAGAACCAGACTGGTTTCCCATCAAAAACGTCAATATAAGGCGTTTGTACAGGCAGCAAAAAACGACTCATATTTCTATTTTAGACTCTCCCCCGCCGCCATCTTGCTGACATAGTAGTCATTTTTTAACGTAACTTACATTAGTCACACCACCCTCGTAACTAATTAACTTCCGGCATTTCTGTACATATATTTACTTTTTAAACTGTGTTTTAACACCTAACTAGGACGTTTTTTGCCCTAAAACTAGGTCAGTGGTTTTGTAGCATAAATAACGCATTAACGGAAGTGAGATACGGTATTGCCAGAGAACACCCGTGATTGCTAAGATCCTCACTTATATAGAAGAAAAACAAATGTAAACAGTAAAATCATCACCCAAATGATCTGCTGTAAAAATGATTTACAGCCTAGACCAACTTACTGGTTCAACTTTGACCTGTCATACTTGCCATAGTTGTGCATTCAGAGGGATTTCTTTCAATTTGCCCTCCAGATAAAGTGGTTTAGATCATCTGTCTAAACTTTTGTTGGCTTTTTTGTAGTGTGTCTGGTCATCTGTCACAGTTTTTCTTTCTGTTCTTGTCAAACTTTGCTGTAGTGACGTTGTGTTCTCAGATCTCAGTAACTTAATTAATAGAAGGAATGACCACAGAAACAAAAAAGAGTGAAATAAGAAGTTTTAATAAACTAAAGTCTTCCTTTCAGGCATCGTTTTGGCCAGTTTGGCAGAACATTCCTGTGTATACACGTGTCCGTCTCTGATGTCAACACTCTGTAAATGGGTTTTAAACTGATGGAAAGGGAGACAGAGAAAGTGTGTCACTATGACAGATTCAGCCTCCGTCCCTCTCTTCTCTTTCCCTCTGCATTCCTTTCATCTGTGAACCGCTTTCTTTTTTCCTCTGCATGACTCCACAAGTGTAATGGCTGAATCATAAATTGTGTTTTATTGCACTTCGGACTGCTATTAGGCAATTGTCTGCAACGCTTGTCTATAGTGAGGGATAAACCTGACCACTTAGGTATCTGAGGAATCCACAGCATCATCACATTCTGGTCTGATAACACTAGAACAGCCTGATTCCTATCACCTGCCATGCAGTAACTGTCTCTGTTTGAGTGTGTTTGTGTGTGTGTTTGGGTGTGTGGGAGAGAGATGTGTTGTGTCCTCATACCATAATAGGCTTCTCCGAATAACTGTTCCATAATTCTAGTCTCGTGAGTAGATACAGCCGGCTCTGGCCTCAAAAGGAAGAGAGAGAGGGGGAGATAGCTGCCGTAACTCTTACTTTCACTCTGTTTTAAACACACACACACACACACACACACACACACGTTGGACTGTAATACACCCTCTATGTCAGACATCAAGGTTTCCAGAAGGAATTCCAGGCATCCCTGGAACTATCTTCCTGATTCCTAAAGGCTTACTTTTATGCTCATCCTGTCTACATCTTCAGCCAAGAGACACACAGTCCAAAAAGCCCAGATATCCACTTGGATGAGCTGAATTTACGTCGTGACTGAGCAGCAGGGAATGCTGCTGTAATCCTGGCCGCGCCGAGCCACGAGTGATGAATTCCAACCGTGATGCTGAGCTGGCAAACACACACGGGAATACCACAGAGGCGACAGAATATGCGCAATATAGTCAGGAGAGATGAGAAGAAGGAAGACAAGAGGGAGAGATAAAAGATAATCTGTTGAAAGATGGTGTCTCGCTTAACTCTCAGACGTGCTGTGGAGATGAGAGGTGGTCTTTCACCGCAGCTCCTCTTACACTTGGGTTGCTCTGTTCGTGTCAGACCCACAGCTTCTCAGGTTCATTTTTCCACTCAGACGGTAAAGTGAGGGTCCACACTCCACTCTGTTTAGACAACACAAAGTCAGCTGGTAAAGAGGTTTTTCCTCAATAGGGGTGGAAGCTACAATACATGGCCAAAAATATGTGGACACCCAAACATTATAGTACACCCATATGTGATTGTTGAACATCTTATTCCAAGACCACAGGCATTAATACGTTGCTACAACAGTGAAGCCTTGACACCAGATTGTAGAATCTGCATTCAGCCTGGAGCTTATTAGCGGGATCGGCCCCTGATTTTTCACAGTTCGGGTTCAACATCCTCCAGGTTTTTTGGGAGATAACATGATGGTGACTGAGCCTACTGATGGATGCCTGTGCATTTGCAGTAGTACAAGCTTGAAGTCTATGCAGGGATAGCTTTCATTAGGATTTTATCGATACCGATATTCTTATTAGGGCCTCGGGGCAATCGCACCGGGGCGAGATTATAATGGGTGTGTATTGCACGGAATGTTCGTGTCACAGTGTGTGACATCATCGCCAGAGTGTAGAGGGAGAGAAAAAATTGTCAAAAAATGTATTTGAAAACTGCGCTCCAGGCCGCAAATTCCACTCTACAGAAATAATTTATACATAGAAACGTAGGAAAATTTGTCTTCTCACTCACAATCCTCTGGTAAAGCTGTCAGAGTTATAGTTTGGGCGTAGGATGCAGAGATGTGCCACCAACACCACCAACAGCCTCATTGGCTCCCATATTAAAAACGCAGGGAGATTTCAGAAAAAGGGACATTTAACAGTTTTTGTAGATCGCTCTAACAAAGCTATTTTTTCATTTTTCTTAAAAAAAAACCATATGTAGACGTTCAGGAAGAACTCAGGACGCTCAAAGTGAAGTTGGATCAATGATAGGTATTATGGTTTTGCCAAAAATGCTTTCTGTTCGAGGCCAGAAATTTCAGTCTGTCTACCTCTGCTGTCACTGAGCCGGAACAGGTGTCAGTCAGTTCTGTTGATTGCTTTGATCTGATTGCCTTTGATTTTTGATGTGATTACAGTTACAGATACACACACACACACACACACACACACACACACACACACACACACACACACACGTGCGTAAGCGCACACACTCCTCACACATGCATACATATGCTTCAAACGCACACGTGCACACACACACACACACACACACACACACAGGTAACTTTATGTGATTTTAATTACACACACACACACACACATACACACACACACACACACACACACACACACAGGTAACTTTATGCGATTTTCGCCACACACACACACACACACACACACACACACACACACACACACACACACATTTTGAGGTTAAAGGGCATAGTTTGAAATCTCTGAAGAATCTCATCATAGTGTACACACACCGGCAGTAGCCCCCGTGGCCCTTTCAGAATTTCCCCAGGGGAAATTGGTACAACAAATAAAGATAAATATATAATATAGATGTGGAAAGATTCAACAATTTTAGGTAAAACAAGCCTAAACTTTTTCATTTTCTGCTGCTGCTTTTTATTTATCCAAAAGCTTTAGTTACCTGCATATTCAGATTAGTAAAACAAAATATAATCAACTTATAAATGATGATTGCCTCAGACACACTCAGAAAACAATTTCTTTATATACTGTTGCCCATAAAGTTGGAATAATTTAGTTTTCAGACACAATTTTCCTTTTTCATTTTCATTGTGATATGTTTGGAAGAGATTGATTCATAATGTTTTGAGAAGATATACACTTTATCTGTCAATAATAAATTACATTGTCACAATAATTTCATGGAAAGAGGTAAAAAATGTTTTATTTCCAACTTTATGGGTGACGTGTATACCTGATAGCTTTGTTATGTTTAAGTTCCCATGAATTCAAAATAAATTAAATCTTTGCCATTGTCTTGCCGGACAATGACAAAAACAACACGTTGTTTGTGTTCTTAATGGTATTTTAGAGTTTGTCGTTTTCTGGAAAATTATTTTAAAAAGTGTTGATGACTCATCCTGCAATCGGGGGTGTAAACTAATTTTGCAACCAATGATCAGATCATAATATAGACACAAGGCTCCCATAGGAACGCATCAGCTCCTCTGATGAGCCTCGTCTCTCCTTCACCAGCAGCACTAGAACATTTGTGGCCAGAAATAACTTCATCATGATCATCTTCTTCCTCCATCAGTAAAATCCAAAGGTGTAGGCGATGATGGTGGCGAGAATCTTTGAGAGCATGCTGTCCTCATGGCTGTTTTCAACGTTATTGTGTAATGCAGCTATTGTCAACCTTGGGGTCGGGACCCCAATTGGGGTCGCGAGATGATTTCTGGGGGTCGCCAAATCATTTTGGAAGTCAGCTCTGTCTCCACTGTGTTAAAGTGTTCATGTGTTAATGTGTTTTTGGTCACTTAATGTCTTTTTTTTGTCATTTTGTGTTTGTTTTTTTGTCATTTTGTGTCTTTTTTTGGTCATTTTGTGTCTTTTTAGGCCATTTTGTGTATTTTTTTGATCATTTTGTGGTTAATTTGTGTCTTTTTTGGTCATTTTGTTTCCTTTTTTGGCCATTTTCTGTCTTTTCTGGTCATTTTGTGTCTTTTTTGGTCATTTTGTTTCTTTTTTTTTGGTCATTTTGTTTCTTTTTTGGGTGATCCAAACTGTGCATGTGAGATTCTGTTCAGTGAGCGGGGGTCACGGACAACATGCATGTTAAATTGGGGGTCGCGACTCAAAAAGGTTGAGAACTACTGGTCTAATGTAAGCGCCAATTCATTTCTATGATAAGTCCCTCCCTAGCTTCCTGTTTTTACATGATTCAATGGCAAACAGCCCAATACAAAAATGTGTGACGAGGGGTGTCATACTTTTAGTTTAGTACTTTGTATGTGCATATAACACTATGTAAACCTTTGTTTTGGCTCTTTGCCATTGTATTAAAAGAGGTGTCAAGTATCGTTTTCTATTGTATCAAAGTTTAAAAGTCTGGTAATCGTAACAGCCTTACCCTACACTTGCTCTGCCAATAGGGGATGGAGAGGGGGGATGGCAGGTTAACAAGGGGGATGCATTTTGGTCACTTTGCTAGCAATTGTGGTGCCCCCCCCCCAAAAAAAAAAATTCCACACTGTGTATGTGTTGGGCATTTTTTCATGTGCTCTTTCTGTTGTGGCAGCTGAGTTTCAGTGTGTTGAGTGTGAACGATCTGAATATAATCAGAAATATTTCACACTCATCGCCAATTCCCACTTGTTCGTTCACTCAAATTTGAGATCTCGCACTCCACAGTGGACGGCGGGTGAGTGAGTGCTTTGGAGTGTGAGTGAGTGTGCAGCCGGTGGAGTGCTGTGTCCATGAAAGACTCTTCTTCCCCCCACTCGGCGAGAAGAGAAAAGTGGGCTGCCGTGGAATTGAGAACCCTCATCCCCTTCACTACAGTGGGAGTGAGCCACCGGGTCTGCGCTAAGTGCTGCCGGGCACTATTACTGTGAAAAGGACCCCTCTCTAGGGTGTCCTTTCAAGTGTCTGCTGAACGGGACACTATGAGAGCCACGGCCAACTAGTGTGAGTGTGTATTTGTGTGTGTATCTGCCTGTGTGGGCCAGTGTACTCGCTTGTATAATGTGTTGCCGGGAAGGTTTGTGCAGCTGAAACCAGATCAGGTATGTGTGACAGCCAC
The DNA here is from genome assembly GCF_030273125.1 of Centropristis striata. Taxonomy (NCBI): domain Eukaryota; kingdom Metazoa; phylum Chordata; class Actinopteri; order Perciformes; family Serranidae; genus Centropristis; species Centropristis striata. Next base: position 14,002,022 of record NC_081524.1, read on the forward strand.
CGCGTGAGTGTGCATTTATAGAGTAGCGTGTGTGTGTGCCAGGTTACAGTATTAACAGACAGCAGTGTGTTTGTACAGGACATTAATAGCCACATGGCTGATATTAGTGGATCAGTTTCCATCACACTCTGTGCCGTAGAAGCGCCTGATTCAGCAGGTGTCCCCCCTGAAGGTCCACGCTGTTCCCTGGCACCTCGGAAGGTGTCGGACTGTCCTGAGGAGGGTTTGCCTTGTGATGTGGCCTCAATACTGACCTGCCAGGGGTCATATTCACACATAAAGTGAAACCAGGGGGGTAATAAGTTCAGTCAAAGGGTCAAGCTGAGAGCTCTATAACAGCTAGAGAGCTTTGAAAGTGCTTATAAAGCAATGTTTCATAACTCAACTTCTGTGTGTCAGTATGTGACCCATTTATGCACCTGATGTAGTACGTGATGTGTGAAGTTAAAATAACTCAAGATTGAGGCCCTGTTTACACGAGGACCCTCACATTCTGGATGCAGCAATTGGTGGGAGGAGCCAGACGGCTGTGAACGAGACCTGGGAGATCTAGTGATGGTGGAGAACTTTGTGGAAGGAGTAGCTGATGAAAATGTGTGGCGTGAAAACTTCTGCATGCCCAAAGATGCTCTTATGGCTTTAAGTGATGCCGCCTGGCTGCATACAATCACATTTCACACACTTTTGCATCACCGTATGCAGCAGATTTCCTCCCGAAAACGCTCGTCTAAACGAGGAATAAAAAGTGGAAACGCGACGCCACTTTTGCGTCTTCTGTTCAGACCGTCCTCGTGTAAACGTAGCCTGAATCTTTCATTTCATAGGAGACACAAACAGCTTTCTCTTGGGCCAGAGTCCTGTCTTTTTGATCCGTCCATCCGCCTGGACTTCTCCCTTTGTGGACTTTGTCACTCTCTATACTCCGTCTCTTGACCTACTTTTTGCTCCTCATAAAAATGACTACTAACAGACACTGCCTAGTAATAAACATAAATATGGTTTGTAATAAATTGTGTGTATAAACAACTTCTGGTGGTGTTATTTGGGGGAGTGCAGTCTTGAATATTCACAATCTTGGTCTTTATTTTTAATGAAAAACAGAAACAAGCACCCCTAACTGTGAAAAAAAAATCAGAAGTAAAAAGAGAGGACATTGCATTCCATTAAACGTAATGCAAAAGGGCTATTTAAAGGGGCACTTTTTATTTTTTTGTTTTTTACCAATTGGCTCTCCATTTACTTTTCCATTTGCCACCTCTATTATCATTGATGTGGAGCTCCGGGGCCTTGTTGTGGCAATGCTTTGCTAATCCATTGCAAGAGCTCTTACTGGGTATCATCTGTGCTTGTTGGCAACATGCGCCCTTGAAGCCTTCAGAAAGGCAGTGATTCATTTGTGGTTGAGGTGTTTTTGGAGTAGAAGCTAATGGAGAAGGGAAAGGATCTCGGAGTTAGTAGACAAAGCTAATAAAGTGTGTCTTGAGTTGAGTGTTTGTCAATTGGTAAAACATGCCACAGTGAAGGGTTTGAGCCCCTGTGTGGGGTCCATGATGGAAATGTAAGTACTTGTGGTGCTTTCAGGATAATTTGCATAGATTGGATGAAATTTGCCAGAAGGCACAGCAGTGCTGGCAGCTGAAAACCTGCTATTTAACTCTTGAATCAATATTTTCAAGTTTTCTAAAGTATCCAAAGGACCTTTAACACCCCAAATCCTCTGTACAGTGCATTAAGAAATGATACAGTCATTGCGCTGTTCTCACTTGTGACCACCATGTATTTTCAATGTTCTCTATTGTAATTGTTCAAAAGAAGTAATCAATTTAATGGTCATAGTTTTTATCTGATCCCATTAAGGACTATGTAGAGTTTAAATTGAAGCTGTAATATTTTAAAATGCCAAATCTATAAAATGGCTTTCTAAAATCTTCAGCTGACAGTAATGGCATGTTGAAGTTGAGGTGAAACTGGATACTGATTCTTATCCTGAACTCCCTCCAGGCGCTCATGTGGGATGTTGCTGCAGCCGTAATGGGAGTGTGGGGTAGGGTCAGTAAGTAACACTGTAAGAACAAACGGGCTCCTCAATTTATGAGGAGTTATGAAGATTTTGACGAGTTTAATCTGGGTCCTGTAATTTGTGGGGGATCATGTTTCTGTGCATAACCGTAAAATGACAGGTGGTGTGATCATGTTCAAGGCACACACACAAACACACACACACACACACACACACACGGGCCTACGTGTGTATGTGTGTGTGCTCATATTCACATGGGTGTTACACAAGCTCATAATTACACTGTAAGGTGGAGACTGAGTGGAATAATACACACAAATACAGTATGGGAGTACACATGTGTGCACACACAGACGTACACACACTTTACTTAAACAGCATCATGAGTTGGCAGTGAGCTCCTTTTCCACCTCGGGTCAGGCTTAGTTCATGCACAAAGAGCAAGTGAGTGAGTGTGTGTACATGTGTGTGTGTGTGTGTGTGTGTGTGTGTGTGTGTGTGTGGTAACCCTGCTCCAGTTTTATTTTTAAAGTGAGTGCAGACAAAGGCCTCCAGTCAGACTGCTCTGAGAACAGGACCTTGGGAACATGACCAGTGGCTGTTGCGTCACATAGTGTATTTGTGTGTGTGTGTGTGTGTGTGTGTGTGTGTGTGTGTGAGAGAGAGAGAGAGAGAGAGAGAGAGACAGTGTATCCGACTTTTGTCTTGTAAAGAAGTCGCTTGTTCAAGCTGAAAAGGAACGAAGAGGAAAAAACTCTTGAAAATCTTTGCCAGATGTGCAAGTACACGCACACACACACTGACACACACTAATACACACTGACACACACTCACACACTGTGCCCTTAAAAGCTGGCTTAGTGGACATTTGAATGTCAAGGGACGTCACTGTGTGATGTCATAGGAAGGATTTTATATGCGATAGGAGGAATTCACCTACACGCACACACACACACACACACAAACACAAAGCCTACACACAGACCACACCACACCCACCAACAGCACTTTCTCAACAGGTTTATAGTGAGGAGGAGGATTTGACAGGGAGGAAACAAGAAGAGAGGAGAGGAAAAAAGAGGAAAGAAGGCAAAGGGGGGATGGAGAGGATAGAAGAGGAAAGGAAACAATAAGAGAGAAGGAAAAGAACAGGAGAGGATACAAGAGGGGAAGATATGAGAAGAGAGGACAGAAAGTGTATGAGGAAAGAAAACGGAAGAAAGGAGAGGAAAAAGAGGAAAGGAGGCAAGGGGTAAGGAGAGGAAACAAGAGGAGAGGAGAGGAGAGAGGAGAGAAAGAAATAAAGGAAACGAGCAGAATAGGCATGAGACCGAAGGAGAGAACATCAAAGCAAAGGAGATCACAGGAGATGAGAGAAGTGATGAGAATATAAAGGAATGGGGGATAAAAATAATGAGGACAGGAGAGTCCATGAGACCAGAGGATGGAAGGGAGGAGAGAAGATGAGAGGGAGAGGAGGAGAGGAGGAGAGGAGGAGAGGAGGGAGGAGAGGATCACCTCCCTCTCTGCACTTCTCCTCTGTTCTCTTGTACCTTGGAAGCTTCCCAAACCTGCAGACACCAGAGGACTCAGGGAACCCTGGCCTCACTTACATTACATCATGCACACACACACACACACACACGCACACACACACACACACACACACACACACACACACACACACCTTGAGTGTAATCTGTCCCATAGCTACACTGCTGCCAGCCCCGTCTTTCTTTCTTTCTTTCTTTCTTTCTTTCTCCCTTTCTTTCTGTGTTTTCAGGTCTTTTTTTTTCCAGTGCTCATGACGCACTCTGGCATAATGAAACTGTTAAGAGGAGTCCGGTAGAGGCTGGGGCTGAGACCAAGAGGGGGTGGAGGTGGGCGGGGGGGTGTAAAGTGACACCAAACCAGGGCACTATATTTACAACGTGCCTCTTAAACACACAGCCTATTTATAGCTGCCGGATCTTTTCTCAGCACACAGCGCACACTGTTGCACCGTCACAAACACAGGCATCAGATGGCACCGGTGGATTTACACTGCACATCGCTGCCAAAGGGAACACGCCTTATCCTCTAGCATGTTCCTGCACAAACCCTATCCCCCACACCCCCTCCCCTTCTTACTCGCACCTTCAGGACATTCACTCCTTACCGCTGTGTGTGTTTTCAGTCATTTCTTCCCTTGTCTCACACAGATCTGTAGGATCTTAAGATGAAAGAAGAGAAGAGGGGTTTGAACCTGTTTCTGTCGTGGCTTGATTTAGCTATTAGACAGGACAAGAAGACAGGCAAAACAGGTGAGATAAGTGGAGGGTTTTAAATGTGATGAAGGATTACACACATTCATATGCAGCAACATGCACTCCTGACCGGTGGCGGAGGAGGTTTTCAGATCCTTTATTTATTTAAAGATTGCAATACTGCAATGTAAAAATACTCCATCAAAAGTCAAATGCATGCGTGGAAAGTTTACCCCAAGTTTGTCAGTATTATCAACAAACAGTACTTAAAGTATCAACAGTAAAAGTACTATATTTCAGGGAAATGGTAATCACATGGAGTGTTACACTGTTACAATATATTATTACTGATGCATTATTGTGTGGTTAAGCAATAAGCCATGAGAAACTGTGGTTCACAGTGATTTTGAAGCAACTAAGGGGTGTTGTAAAAATCCCCCAAGCTTTTCTAACATCAATTTAAACCACGGACTCAAGTGGTTTATTGCTTTTATAAAACGGTAATTACGTATACTTGGAAATGTTTCACAAAATTAACACAAAACAACAAAAAATGCAATGATTTATTGATGATAAATGATCATTCTTCCATCAAGCAAGTGTGAAGACGCAGTATAAAGCATGCAGTCTGGAGAATCAAGCAGCGGTCGGTGTAGATCCTTTCGGTGACGGCTGCTTTACAAATCTGTGGCAACATGAAGCCAGTTATAAAAGGGTCGGCACATCAAGGCTAAATTTATATTATATCTATAGTTCTGCACTACTGGCAAAACGAGGACAAGTTTGTGAAAGGTCTTCAAGGTAAAATGTAAAGCAGATGGATCTACACATAAATTCCAGTCAAATTTTTTGGGGGGAAAAATAAAACGGAAAGGGAGAAAAGAAGAAGAAAGGAAGTGGGCCCTGCTGAAAAGGTTTGGGAACCACTGTGATAGGAGAAGGAATAACAAAAGTTCTGTTTGCTTTTTGAGTAACCAAGCTCGTGACAACTTCCTTATTTTCATTTTGCCTGCATCTTTGTCCTTTTTTGTGCATTTATTGAACAACGTGTGCTGGGTACTGGCTGTTCTTGTCCTCTGGGATTTAATTGGTGCAATAATACAGAAATTGCAATGAAATGGCATCATATGTGGCTCAGCAAACCACAATCAAGGGCTGGAGCTAGCAACACTGTAAAAAAAGAAAAGTTGGGTGAACTCAAAATTTCAAGGCAACAAACTTCAAAAATTTTTAAGTTGGACAATTAAACTACATATTTAAAGTTTTGTTTTTGAGTTTGCTCAACTCTGAATTCCGATTTTTGTCAACTCAACTGTAAGTTGTACTAACTTATAATTTTACATTGTAATAACTTTTAATCCTTACTTCTGCTAACTTCTGCAATGTGCTGAATTGCCACGATTGTAACGCCGCTATGAAATGTCAGCTGATGTTGCGACCACAATTTTGAGTTAGTATTGATATGCTAATGGCTACTCTTGTAGCTGTAACAAGCAGCACCGCTAGCATCAGTTAGCCGCTAGCTTTCGCTAATGAATTTCACCGCTTTCCCGCATTTCACAACAAAGAAATAAGAGTTATCAGAACTATTGTCCCTTGTTGTGAACCCCAACTTAAAGATATAAGTAACAACAACTCACCAACTTGTTTTTGAGCAGACAACTGGCTTCCTTTGTTGTGCTAACTTACATTATTGCTCTAAATGTAATTTATATGTCCATGTTTTACCAACTTAAATCACTGTTTAAGGCAAAAAAAATACAAGTTGTTTTTTTTGCAGTGTACTTGACTGATCATTGAATTAAAAAGATTTTCATTCAAAAAGTTGCATGTAAAAACGTAACCTTTGAAGTAACTTGTAACTAAAGCTAAAGGAAATACACGTAGGAGTAAAAAAGGACAGTACTACTGTCTTAAAAAGGAGCAAAAGTAGGACTTAACCCAGTTTCTGTCATGGCCTCAGTCACAAACAAGTCCAGCTGACTCTCTGGTTTCTGGTACAGGAGAGGAATTCATTCATAGTATTATGATTGCCCCCTCAGGACTGCTTTCCTGTGGCTCTGTTTCTGTCTCCTAGCGCACAAACATCCTCAAAAAACCCGCAAAAGTAGTTATGAAACAAACCTAATGATGCATTTTATCACATTTATGAAATGACGTTAAAAACCAAAGTTTGATAATTTATTTTAGGACTTCACTGCGCTCAGAGGCACATTTTTACGTCTATTTCTGACGTCCTGAGTTCAGCGTTTTTATCAGCCTGCAGCCTGGGGGGGAGATTGTAAAATTGATTTGCCATGATAAAATCCCGTCAGCCATTCATGTGATAACATTTCAAACTTTTTACTTCAAAGTAAAATGTTTCTTTTTTGCCTCAATGAGCTGTTTACACATTCAGCCTTTTGTAACCCCCCCGCTTAGGGCCTGCAGTAATTTACTTATTGAAGTTTGTTTTGTGTATGTCGATGTCAGAGGGAACTTTGTTATAAAATATGTAGATTAAATTAAATACATTTCTTTAGCCTAAATGCCTTTGCTTATCTAGAGGAAATAATAACTTTAACAACATTGAAGTTGTTAAAAGTGAACAGAAAAGTCTGTGTTCTTACTGTGATAGCTATCAAATATAACTATATGTTTAGTTAACAACCAGAAATGCTCCTTACATTAATGCATCAGTAATACAAATCATTTAAAGACATTAATATATTTTAATTTGTTTATATAGATGTTATAAAACATGCATTTATGTAAGGGTTTGGTAACTTACTTACTATTGCAGTGGTTTCATTAACAAACGGACCCTAAAGGGCCCTAAAAGCCCCTGGTTTACTGAATGCCTCAATATTTTGGTCAGGTCATCTGTCATGAGATTCCAATCGAGACTTCTCTGTTTACACATATTGTTGCCAGACACCTATAATAACAATCTGTGCCTGTTAGTGGACCTACGTATATAGACACTGTGTATTTAAACCATGTAATTACATGCATTGTAGCTCATTTTGCAGTGCTGCCTCATGATTATGGAATAATTTCAGAAATTGTTATTACCGTTGGGCACAAAAAAATGGGGAAAAAAGATCCAGGTTGAAAAATACAGAAATTCCCCTTTAAGAATATTGATTAATTTAGATTTGTTAGGGACTTTGCATCAACTAAGGTGCCTCCTGCTTTGTTACCTACAGTAATCTTATCGCCCTTTTTTAAAATATAGTTTTAAGACCTGAATAAGCTCAGCAGCTTTTTGTTTTGTTTTGTTTTTTACCACGACCATGCTTTGATTAGAAGTCTGCTTCATTCTTTTCTTAATTTTTAATGAAACATTGGAGACGTGACTTGGCCTTGATTGTGAGTTCAAGAACAATAGGGAGTGAGATCTTTTGTGTGACCTGTGTCTCTGTGTTTCTTTCCCCGTGGGGCATGACAGTGAACTGTGTTGACAATCGGAGGCTGTTAAATCATAATACAGGTATGTGCTGAGTTAGTGTCGGTACGTGTGGGAGAGCTGTTAGCTGTCGCTGCTCTGAACCCTGAACTGGCGCTGTTTGTTGGGCCTGTCGCCGTTAACCAGACGGCTGTAGGTGCCGAGGTGCTTATATGCATCTGAGTGTGCCGCGCTGTGAGTTAAGGTGTGTGTTTACTCAACAGGGTGTTAACGTCAGTCAAGGTAATCGATGTTTATCCTCACACGTGTCAGGAGAGGAGCATGTGCGGTGTGTGTACACCAATTTGCTTTGCCATCATCTCTTCACTGTCCCCAAACACACACAGATACACACATACAGAGACCAATGTACCTGACTCAGCCTTTATTGAGCCAGTGTTAGTTAGTACACCCACTAGCTGGCCAGCACAACCATAGGACAACGCAATGGTAGTTTTCCATGTGTAGCTCACAGTTGCTCAGAAGCTTGGGCTTTCCATTGTAATATATGGTGGGCGGTGTGAGAGCGTCACCACTGCTTCCTGTACTCACACACACACACACACATGCACAAGATGATTTTAGCGACTACGCACAACAATGTGTCGCACAGAAAGAGAGAACTGCATCACAATGCATCCACTAATAACATGCTGTAGCCAGGGTCCTCCCTTATCACTGTGTCCTCTGGGGGGGAGAGGTTTGTGGCCACTTTCCCAGCTCTCCCTGAGGAGTCTGCTCCAGCTGCTGCAGCTCCACACGGTCCCAAACCTCAACCCGACTTCACTGACCGCCGCCGCAGTCTGTGTGCTGACATCACTGTCCAGGCGTCCACGCGCAGGCAGCTCAGAGCGGCACACACGCAGCCCTGCAGGGACGTCACAGCCGGGACGACTGACACGCAGACACACTGACGTCTCTCTGTGGAAGTTGTAGTTCCCAGGGCCTCTGAGTTGTAGTTCTCAGGCATTATGGGAACTGGAAATATTTACGAGTTGCTATGAAACATAGAGATCTTTGGTGGGACACAACAGAAGAACGGGGATCTTTTTGAAGGGGCACTAACAGCTGCAGCTCATGTTTGCTCAGCTTGTTTCTCTATTAACTTAAGATGACTGAAGCAAATATAATATGTTTTGCAACTGAGACCGTGTGTGGGAGTCTTTTCTGCATTTTTGATCCATTCATCCCTCCTTTATGCACCTGTCCATGAAATGTATGGGCAAAATTTGATGACTAAAATCCTTCATCTGGTTAAAAACAGCCAAGGTTTAAAATGCATAAATAGTTAATTCATGATAAACTTACCTTACCTTGATTTATTCATTCATTCATTCATTTTAACATTTAAACAATTGTTATGATGTTAGTACACAACTCAACAAAATATACAACCCAGGTCTAGTCATTTTAGACATTTTAATGCAGAAGAGTTACATATTATACCTTTAAAGGCCGTACACATCTGTGGCTTGATTCCCTTTAGCTGCTTCAGTTTCAGGGTCCTGGTGTGGTTCATGCTGGCTAACACCTGCGCCTTTCCTACTGTGACAAGTAAAAATGTCTGCTGTGAAAAAGGCCTATAACTAGCCCGATGTGTGTAAAAATACTGGCACACCGTGTGGGTCAAGCTCAAGGATTCTCACATAAGTCAGGGGTGTCAAACATGCAGCTGGAGGGCCAGGACCTGCCCACGAAAGGGTCCAGTAGATGACTTTACATACTGTAAAAATTGCAGAGAAATTCCAATGTTTCTGTTAAATGCACTGCTGTTATTATGTGTGTACTGGCTTTGTGCTGTTCTAATTAGAGTAGTAGTAGTACAATTGCTGTTGAGCTCGAAAAAAAATTAGACCGAATGAATGTGGACAAACTGAGACACATTGAAATTTCAATTATCTTTTTAACAACTTAGGCTTTAAATCAGTCAAACTCTGGCCCGTGTAATTTTAATTGGCCCGCGAGCCAATATCAAATTATTATATTATTCTTGTAATATAAAAGCTGACCCGCCGGTATTATACGGTGCATTTACCGCTAATACTAGATTTATTATTATTTTATTTTTAAATGTATTCATCTGTTGAAAAACTTTATTTTGATATTTAAATCAGAAGGATGCAAATAGAAAAGAGGCATTACAATTTGTATTTAATTTTAATTTAATAAATGAATGACATTGATGGTATATATTGATTGGTATATATTAAAAGGTTTATTTGTTCAATGTTGGCCCGCGATTTTATTCAAGTTTTAAATTTTGGCCCATTGTGTATTTGAGTTTGACACCCCTGCTTTAAATCATCTGTTTTGTAAATGGATTGTTCATTAATTGTGATGTTTCAGAAGTTGCTTGAACTTCTTTTTCTTCTAAAATAAGGGGAACATTTCTTACAGATTTTTTATGAAATGGTTTAACTGGTTCGGCCCACTTGAAATCGTATTGAGCTGATTGGTCTCGAGACATTGAGTCTTGGTCCATGATTTGAGTGTGTGTGTTTGTATATAGTTATTCTGGTCGTCGTGCATATTTGATGGACCTTAGAGGCACCAGGCATCAGGCAGCATGCATGGATAGTCCCTCCTTCCCTGTCGCTCCAGCTCCTGGCACACCAGTCATGTTTTCCACATGGAAGAATACAAATATGCATGTTTGTGTGGGTGGAACTGTTGCATGTTGAGTGTTGGAGGATTTGTGGAAAGGGTCGACTGCAGTATGTAACATATTTTTTTACTTGCACACAACATTTTCCAGTATACTTTTTAGGCTGTAACCTTTTTTTTTTTAAGTAGAAACTTAAAGTCGAATTACCTTGAAATTAACAGAAATTATATTTACTTAAAAGATAACTTGATTATGAAAAATGCCAGACTGTATAAAAGAAGTGGTTGTAGCCTCCAGATCTGAAAAGTGAAGCTGATGTGAAAATGCATTAAACCTGCATTCCCTCCAGCAGGGGACGACTTTACTGGTTGCAAAAATAAATCGGATTGTATAGAAATCTATGAGAAATGTCCGCTTGTTCAATACATTCTATGGATGCCACTGTTTGATGATTCATATCTGTCCAAATTCTTGATTTATTGTTCACTATGGAGCAGAGGTGTGGACTTGAGTCACATGACTGAGTCAGATTTGAGTCATGAATTTGATCACTTTTGATCATTCATTTATTTCGACTTGAAAAAGACTTGCTACTTTCCCCAAAACCCAAAGATTAAAAAAAGTCTGTTACTAAGGACCGCTCTATCTCTCTTTGTGTAAATCTCTCTCGCTGTGTGTGTCTGTGTGTGTGTGTGTGTGTGTGTGTCTGTGTCTGTCTGTGTGTGTCTGACGTCTGCTGTTGGCACAATATCCAATAAAAATTTCATCCACGTTATTTTGATCCAACAGCATCCATCCAATCAAATTGCAGGACAACCAATGAAGAAGAACTGTCAAAAAACGGCGTCATTTAGCAACAATGATACCAAAGATAGATTTGTTCACGTACACACACACACACACACACACACACAATATGAGATGAGACAAGACAGGACAGAAACTGCTGTGGAACTAATTCTAGTGCAATATGCTCTTGTTATGCACTTTTTTTCAAATGTGTTTGAAGAATGGCATTGTAAAAAAAAGTTTTGATAAATAAATACAGATTTTAAGAACATACATGATCCGTGTAAATATTATTACTCTGCTGTTAAAAGGACTCGAAAGGACTCGAAACGCAAACTGTAGGACTCGGGACTTGAGGGCAAAGACTTGAGACTTACTTGTGACTTGCAAAACAATGACTTGGTCCCACCTCTGGAACAAATGGACATTTCTCATAGACTTTTATACAATCCGATTTATTTTTGCAACCAGTAAAGTCGTCCCCTGCTGGAGAGGATGAAGGTTTAATGCACTTTCACATCAGCTCTGGAGGCTACAACCACTTCTTTTATACAGTCTGGTATTTTTCATAATCATCTTATAAGTAAATATAATTTCTGTTAATTTCAAAGTAGTTCGACTTTAAGTTCCTACTTAAAAAAAAAGGTTACAGCCTAAAAAGTATACTGTTGTATACTTTGGCATGCATATGGTCTGTAATGTTGTGTGCAAGTACACACAAGTAGTGTGCAGTAGGAGACTCCATAGTATGGAGTCTTCTACTGCATGTTAATCATGTATGGAACAGTGAATGAGTGACCAGTTTAGGAACTGCAGGACATGTAGCATGCAAGTTTACAGTTCCCTGGTCATTGTTGGGTATCTGAAACCTGTGTCCGCCTTGTTACCTCTCACTGGCTGTCATCCCCTCGAGGTAAACACTCTCAGTTTTCATGTTCACAGCTCTCACAACTCAGTCTCTGCAGAAAAGGGAACTGTGAAGGGAAAATAATCTTCTGAGAAATATCGAGGAGGAAGGACGGAGGGGAAGAGCCTCAGGGGGGGAAGGTTGTACTGTATTAGGCCTGGTTGAATCTCAGCATTGATCTCATGAATAATAGAGCTCCAGTGGCCACATGACGATATTAGATGTGACATCCAGCGACAGCGAGAATCAACCACTCCTCACCGCCACGCACATACGCACTTCAGCATATTCGTGTGTAACCTTGTAAATCTGTGACTAATCCGGTCTAATCTGTCCAAAAGGTCAATGTTAAGTTCCCCAAACATGAAGTTGAATCAAAGTTATTTCTGTTTGGCTTCAAATCACTGACTCACTAAAGAGTCATCAATATGAAACACCCTCATAAAAGAAAAACAAGTTGCCAATCTCTTGTGTTCCCTTGTATTCTTCAGTTGCTTAATAATACATAAAGAAACAGCTAAAGTCCAATGCTCAAAGCTGACACACACACACACACACACATACGCTCCCACAGTCATGTTTACCCGTGTCTGTCCCCACTCATCAGCCATTCACCCTGACAAATCTCTGTGAGAAGAATCTGCAAGTCTGCATTTTTCACCCCCAGCAGATTGAATCTTTGCGTTTGTTTTACCTGTCCTTCTTCTCATCAATTTATTCATGCGAGCAACTAGTGAACATCAGAGGGAAGCAGGAGCTCAGAGCAGGTGAGGTGAAAGGAAACCAGCGGTGGAATGTAACTAAGTACATTTACTTTGGTGCTGCACTGGAGTATATATTTTCTTTCTTTTTTAACTTCATACCTTCTTGTGGTTTAGGAGATGAAACCCTTTTCTTATCTTACTGTAATTAATCTTTTGGCACATGCAGACTGTTTTTTTTTTCTTCATACAGTCATGGAAAAAATTATTTGACCACCCTTGTTTTCTCCTTGCTTTCTTGTTCATTTAATGCCTGGCGCAACTAAAGGTACATTTGTAAAATACAAATGCAACAAGTCTTTAATAAATAGAAATTTACAAATAGAAATAAAATAGAAAGATTTCTGATGTCACAAATTTGTGTTTCTTTGTACATGTTATTTGACATTTTCACATTTACAGTCATGCAAAAATGTATTAGACCGCCCTTTTTCGTCAATTTCTTGTTCATTTTAATGCCTGGTACAACTAAAGGCACATTTGTTTGGACAAATATAATGATAACAACAAAAATAGCTCATAAGAGTTTAATTTAAGAGCTGATATCTAGTCATTTTCCATGGTTTTCTTGATAATGATTTTGGTTATTAGCGAGAAAACCATGGAAAATGGCTAGATATCAGCTCTTAAATTAAACTCTTATGAGCTAGTTTTGTTGTTATCATTATATTTGTCCATACAAATGCACCTTTAGTTGTACCAGGCATTAAAATGAACAAGATGTTGAAGAAAACAATGGTCTAATAATTTTTTCCATGACTGCATTATGACGAGAAAAAGTCACTTTCCAGCCAAACAGCCGAAAGGTCCCAGAGGAGAGAATAGTTCGATAATTTCACTTTTGCATGGCTTTGAAAGCAGGACTTTCAGTTATAATGGAGTATTTTACAGTGTTGCATTGATACTTCCGCCACTGTAAGAAAGAGAGGGAGGGAGAGAAGTATAGAATGGAAAGAGGTTACTAGAGGGCAGGTAACAGAAGAAGAATAAGCTCCTATCAGTTTTTTCATAGCTCACCACCTCTCCACGAACCCACACCTCGCCCCGAGGCTAGCAGAGAATTATGACTGGAGGACCGGCCTGTCATTATGGTATTATCTCTCTGTCACCCTGGGCTTCGACCTGAGTATGATCACACACATGCATCCATACTCAAGAACAAACAACAATTTACATTTGAGCATTTTGAGAGAATTCCCTGCTCAGACCTGCAGCAGGTAGGCAGGTGAGAGAGATTGTGCTGTACGTGCTCACTCAGCACTAAAGAAAATCCTAAGAGCAAAAATGGACCAGCAAGTCAATTTTTGCATCTAGTAAGCAGAGAGAAAAGCTTACGTAACTATTCTGGAGGATGTGTAAGTCAGGGCAGTGTGTCAAGACTGCGGCTGCACAGGAAGACACTGGGTGAGAGGTTAGAAAAGGGCTGACATCGGCTGGATGAGAATTACAAATGAAAGTGTAGTTTGCAAAGGGGTTGCACGAACCCACATGCTGACATACGGCCCACAGCAAAATGCAATAAACCCTCATCAGATGACCTCTATATGTAAACAATGCACACAGCAGATGCACACAAACAGGGCTGAGCTGGCTGGGCTTTTGGATTTAAAGCTGGGGGTATGCATTCTATGAAAATCTCCACTCCTTAAGTACTTCCACTCCCTGAACACTTAACATTGCATAATGCACTCCCACCTGCCAACATCACACACACACACACACACGCAATAACTTGCCCTGACAGACCTGTTAAGATGGAATGAACATGCCTTTGAACAGAAAAATACACGTAATATGCAAATCAGAGAGCCACTATATGCAAATCATGCAGCCTGAAAGGAGCTGTTGTTGTTATAATGTGGTTATACAACATGCTTTAAAATGTTTAAATTCACAAAATCACAGAATCTTTGATTTCTGAATGAATGATATGAGTTTCATAAACACAATACGGATATTTATTTTTAAAGAAAGTTCACCTGTTTTGGCCTTATGCTTATTTGTCATTACAGTTGCACCATCAATATTTACTCATAATAACTGAGGAAATGATGAAATGAAGATGCATGTCTTGCATGAACACTTGCAAAGAGTGCACAAATCAAATCAAATCAAAATCAAAATCGAAAGTACTTTATTTTTCCCCGAGGGGAAATTCAGTTAGTCTGGTAGAATCTCTGTTAGTATGAGACAACCTGATGGCTGTAGGAGAGAAGGATCTTTTGTATACCTTTAGTTGTACCAGCCATTAAAATTAACAAGAAATTGAAGAAAATAATGGTCTAATAATTTTTTCCATGGCTGTATATTCATCAGTTCCTCAGAATGAATGTGAATGTTTCTCTGTGTTGTGTGTTTTGTTTACAACTTGTTTCTGCTGCCCCAGAGTGGCCAACAAATCAGTTATTGCAGGTTTAAATCCAGAGGAAACTCACTGACTGTTCTTGCTCCAACCTTTTAGGAAAGCATTTAGATGAATTGGAAGCACAGCAGCAGAGGGTGTTAAATCATTCATAACTTTAGTCAGTGAGTGATGTTATTTATTAGTTTATATGAAAACCGCCATGTTCCATGTCTGTCCGGCAGACATGTGACTGAAGGCTGCTTTCATTGTTCGTGACGGCCTTCCTCATTCATCAGCGCTGCAAATATGCGTCTCATTCTGTGGAAAGCTTCTGAAATCAAAACCACAAAACCACCACGCCTGTAGTGTACAAGCCGCTTGGCGTGGTGCCAAGAGAGACAAAGGGAGATACATTGAATGTTGGCATTTATTAATAAGCATCTTGTAATAAACAGAATATGTTAAACCACCTACCACACCCATTCCATGCATCTGCAGTTTGCACACACACCCAGGCCAAAGTCATAAATCTCACTCTATCATTCCTCGAAAGGAGAAATGAATTTATTGCATCTTATTCACCACTTCTACAGACTGTTTGGCTAAGAGTTTGTCTATGCCAAGAATCACGGCTCATTTTGCTCTTTAACATTCAAAATATTGACTTCAGAATATTGTTTTATTTTAACCCATTGAAGCCTGACAAGCGGATACGTCGTTTTGTAGTATTTGTATAAGCTCTCAAATACTTTTTGAATTTCATTCTATCTGCTACAGAGGCTGAAAAATCTATTATTTAGTAGAAGCGTTGACACTTCTGTTGAATTTACAGAAAAACTTCAGGTTTTAGGGGCTTATTTTAAAATCGCCCAGAGGTTTTACAGGAAGTTTCAGGCCTCAATGGGTTAATGCAACTAGTGCAGTGCCCGTAGGAAGTATGTATTCGCACACCATCCAGCACATACACATTGAACATTGATATTTGCCGGAAACTATTCAAATATTATTGGAAAATCGAACCTTGTAGCACACTTTAAAACTCAGAAATATAGGTAGGCTAAATAGATTTACAGAAGAGATGATCGGGCTTGGAATTACAGAGTGAATTGTGTTAGTGACCAGGTGTAGGCCTATCACACAATGGGGCGGAGCTCCACTAAAAGGTGTCTGATCAGAAACAGTGCAATGCTGCAACACACCCTACGTAAATAATATTTTGAAAAATGAATTCAAAAATCTTCAAAATTGAGGATGCAGACCTTCGTGCCATGTGCAAGTCACATACGAAATCTGAACGGTCAGCGAGATATGCCCTAGACACACACACACACACACACACACACACACACACACAGGAGCTTTTTGCTTTTATAGATAGATGTAGGAAGTATTCAATTTATGAGTGTGGCACACATAAGCGAGCCAAGGAAATGATAATTATGACTCAGAGATAAAAGCTCTTGGCTCTATCTTGAAAAAAATAACTGCAAAGAAAAGAGTACGTACGTCATTATTTGGACTATTTCCGCTGCTAATGTGGGTTTATAATGTCTGACTCAATGAAAGAAAGTAAGCCCAGCTTTGTTTTAGGCTGTAATGCAAAAGGAATGTAACAAATATTGCAGCTATTTACAAAGAATTATGTGCTAAACTAAACTAAAAGCATGCTTAGAATATCTTTCAGACTACATCAATATAATTTAATGAGGAACATTATATACAAGAGCCAGGTGATCCCCAGATCCCCCCCACCCACTCTGTCCCTGTCCTGGAGCGCTGCACAAGGAGTGGAAAATACAGTCACCTAAAAATACTCTGCACATAAACAACACACTTACAAACACATGGGTACACACACACCCTCTCACACACGCACGCCAAGTGTTTTTAATATTAGAAAGCACAAGGCTGACACCTGAGACACTCAGAGCAACCGTGTCACCCCCTTCCCTCCTCCTTAAATTAGTCCAGCCGTGGCCAACGTGTCCCTGAGGGTCCAGTCTGATCCGCTCTGCTGCAGGCTGGCAGTTAATGACGGAGAGGGGGAGGGTGGAGGGGCTGGGGGGGGGGGAGGGGGGGGGGACACATGCTTATGACATCACAGCCCAGTTGGCTTTGCATGCTTGTGGCAGTCACACGGGGCATCACCAGGCCTGACGTAGCTATGTGTGTGAAAAGGTCACACAGTGGCCTCCATCCTGGGATTCTCCCGGTCATAACACCCCCCCCCCACACACACACACACACACACACTGAGGCACGTAGACACACACAAAAAGCTTTGACATTTGCAGTAAATTCTGCTGTTTCAGACTCTTCTATTATGGTTGTATTTCAGGTGAGACACATACAGGCAAAACGTTTTATTCATGCACTGGCAAGGCAAGGCAAGGCAAGTTTATTTGTATAGCACAATTCAACACAAGGTAATTCAAAGTGCTTTACATACACATTAAAAACAGCAAGGCACAATTGAAAACAGTAAAAACAGTCAATTAAAACAGGGAAATAGAAATAAAAATATAAATAGGATAAAATAAGATACAGCAGGATAAAAAAAGAGATAAAATAATAAAGAGCACAAGTCAAACATTGTGTAGTTAAATAGTAAAGGCAGTAGAGTAGAGCAGATAAGTGTTAAAGTTAAAAGTACGCTTCAATAAACAATAGTGTTTTGATTTAAAGGAGCTGACCGTTTGGGCAGACCTCAAATCTACGGGTAGTTTGTTCTGGTCACAAACACTCTGGTCAAATTTGACATTCTGGGCTGTTTTGCTTCCATAAAATCTCTTCCTTTAGACTAGTGGAAAGAAATCATCTAAAATACACTTTTGGGTGTTAATTTTACATTGCATTGTATTATTTTACATTGGGCGAGAGGCGGGTTACACCTTGGACAGGTCGCCAGACTATCACAGACAACCATTCACACTCTCATTACTAGTTAAACCTAAGCTACATGTTTTTTGGAACCTAGCTAGAACCCACGCTGACACGGGGAGAACATGCAAACTCCACACAGAAGAGCTGCACAGTAGAGTTGAACCGGACACCCTCTTGCTGTGAGTCAAGGGTGCTAACCACTACACCACCATGTAGCCCTCAGTAGCACTCACACTCACCACACTTTCCAGTTTAATTCTTATCTATATTTTGTGTATTTATTTACAGAGGTGTTTGCTCATCACACATCATTCACAAACTGATATATACAGTACAGGCCAAAAGTTTGGACACACCTTCTCATTCAATGCGTTTCCTTTATTTTCATGACTATTTACATTGTAAATTCATCAAAACTATGAATGAACACATGTGGAATTATGTACTTAACAAAAAAGTGTGAAATAACTGAAAACATGTCTTATATTCTAGTAAGCAAAGGGTGGTTACTTTGAGGAATCTAAAATACAAGACCTGTTTTCAATTATTTCACACTTTTTTTGTTAAGTACATAATTCCATATGTGTTCATTCATATTATATATATATTCATTTGATGCCTTCAGTGAGAATCTACAATGTCAATAGTCATGAAAATAAAGAAAAACGCATTGAATGAGAAGGTGTGTCCAAACTTTTGGCCTGTACTGTATTTAGGATTTTATTTCTAAAAACATGGCAAATACACTACCGGTCAAAAGTTTTAGAACACCCCAATTTTTCCAGTTTTTTATTGAAATTCAAGCAGTTCAAGTCAAATGAACAGCTTGAAAGGGTACAAAGGTAAGTGGTGAACTGCCAGAGGTAAATAAAAAAAGGTAAGCTTAACCAAAACTGAAAAATAATATACATTTCAGAATTATACAAGTAGGGCTTTTTCAGGGAACAAGAAATGGGTTAACAACTTAACTCTATGGAGTCTTGGGCTATTTTGTCCATTTCTGAATTCCTTTCATGTCTTTGTAAGTCATTTTGTGTCCTTTTTTTGGTAATTTTGTGTCTTTTTTTTAGTCTTTTGGTGTCTTTTTTAGTCATTTTGTGTCTTTTTTTTGTCATTTTGTGTCTTTTTTTAGTCCTTTAGTCCAACATAAAATGTGATTTTGAATCTTTTTTTTACTTTCAAAACACTATCAT
Organism: Centropristis striata; assembly: GCF_030273125.1. Classification (NCBI taxonomy): domain Eukaryota; kingdom Metazoa; phylum Chordata; class Actinopteri; order Perciformes; family Serranidae; genus Centropristis; species Centropristis striata. The sequence goes on from NC_081524.1 coordinate 14,021,197, forward strand.
GTTCAATAAATGCTTTTTAAATGTTGCAAATGTGCATTAATTTCAGAGTACATGTGCATTAGTTTCAATTAAATTCTGGAAAAGTTGGTGTGTTCTAAAACTTTTGACCAGTAGTGTAGATATTTTTTCAAAATTCCCTGTGTAAAAAAACTTTGACTCTAATATGTCAACAAAATGAAACAAGCCTTTAAAACTTGGCTTGAAAACTTGTAATACAAGAAATAATTGTCTTGAAGTAATCAACTGTAGATGTTCCATAGTGATATCCATTAGATAGAACTATCCACCTGTATACTGACACCTGTTCCCTTTGACTGATCCTTCACAGTGTGTTTGCTATCTTCTCATCTGAAAAACAGAATTGTGTTTGGTTTCCTCCCCCCACTCCTTTAAGCTTTTATTCAGCTCTTCTTTTTGACTTTAGATGTGCCTCCACATTGTTCCATTCATTTAAAATCTTATAGACCTTTTAATGTCTTTTATTTTTCTCCCACCATCGACTGTCTCCACTTGTTTCCATCTTCCTGTAGTTATTCATATCTCTCTCCAGCACCTTCTCTCTTTGTTTTGCTTCTTTCTTGCACTCAGCCTCTCTTTCTTTCAACCCTCTGTATAATTGTTTTCTTTAAGCTCTTAACCTCAAGTGATGCAATTCTTCTTCGAGATCTCAATTTCCACTCTTTCCTCTTTGTAACTTGCCTATTGACTATTTTTAAACACCTTCTAGTCTCATTTGTCAGTCTTTTTTATCAATGCATTTCTTTCTTTTTCTCTCCTCTTTTTATGTCCTTTGTGCAATGCTATATTTATTGTTTTTATGCTTCTTTTGTGACTTATCTGAATTAATAACACTAGATCTCATGCAATGATTAAAAGTAACGTTATTATTGGTGTCTTGATATGTTGTTCCAATCAAAAAGACTTTCAGGACATTAATAATAAATATTTCTAATAATGCAAAACAACAAATTGGTAGATTTAAAACTGAAATGCCCTGTTTTTATGAATTTACTTTCACGAAGTCAGGGAAGTTAATAGAAATCATGTTCAAGCAAAAAATGTGCACATGGTGACTGAGCCTGAGACTTCATTCAGTTTTATTTGTCATTAATTTGCCAAATACAGTTGCTGATAAAATTCTAAATTAAATCTGCAGTAACTGATTTACTGTTGCTTAGTTATTTGAAAGTTGTGAGCAAAAAATGTACATATTATGGCCTTTTTCGTTTTAAGATTAAGATAATTTATAAATCCGGCACACAAGGAACAGAAGTATCATTCATTAGGAGTTGTGCTGTGTCTGATATTTACTCTATTATATGCTCTATTTTTGTCTCCATCACCTCCTGAGGGAAATATCTGGTCCTTTAGCTGAGGAAAGCTGCAGTTTCAAGTGGGGAACCGATTTCACATGATCACACTTTTTTCTTGTTTTTTCTCATTTGACTCATCATTATTATAAAAATATCAATTATAGCTGCTTCAGCTTGATGAGGACGTTATGGTTGTTATTTAATATGTATTGCTTCAGACACTTCTTAGAAAAAGTGGGACAACAAAGAAAGGGTGTAATTGTGTGTTTGGCTGTGAATAGCCATGTCTAAATACTTAATATGAGGACTGAAGATTTGATCTTTGACCCTGACGAACAAAGCAATGAAGCTACTTGGATCAAAGAACTGTAGATAACAATGTTACAATAATTGTTTAAGTGATATAACCAAAGACACAATAGTTGGTTCTGTCTCTGTCATGTCAAACAACAACTCCACTGGAATGCACCATGGTCAAATCTAACAGAAATTCATAGAAATATAAGAAAAGCAGTCATTAGGATTAAGTCATTATTTTTGCAGAGTGAATGGGCTTCACACTGTTCATCTTTCATGCATAAAGCACGAGGTGCGTGTGTGTCACACCGAGGATTAGAGTGCGAGAGATGAGTTACTGATAGATGCAGACTCAGCTTTGGCTCCGACTCTGACTCTCTTATTTCTCTCTGAAGGAGAGTCCAGAAAGATCAGGGTGCCTCCAGCTGGCACACACACACACACACACACACACACACATTCACAAATTGTCTCTGTGTGTCCCAGTTCCCAGTTCATATGACTGCGACCATGTGGTCTGGATGCAGAATATGGAGTCAGATTATTTTACAGTGAACAAGCTCTCACCTCTCAGCAGACCTGCTACTGATCACTGGCCATTAACAGAGTGTTGCACCAATTGGCTGCTATGCTACTGACTAATCACTGGTCTCATGATCACAGCGACCGGACCAACATCAACACACAAACACACACGCACATCACAGAGAGTGTGAAAGATTTAAACATATGATTTGCTGTACACCCTCCTTTAATTGTCTGATCTTTTAGATGGGGAAAGAAAAAATGAAAATTACTGTACTTCGGTAGCATTTTGATGTTCTATAGTAATAATAAAAATAATAATAATAGCATTTATTTATAGAGTAAAACTAGTATGCATATACAGTACAGGCCAAAAGTTTGGACACACCTTCTCATTCAATGCGTTTCCTTTATTTTCATGACTATTTACATTGTAGATTCATCAAAACTATTAATGAACACATGTGGAATTATGTACTTAACAAAAAAGTGTGAAATAACTGAAAACATGTCTTATATTCTAGTAAGCAAAGGGTGGTTACTTTGAGGAATCTAAAATACAAGACATGTTTTCAGTTTTTTCACACTTTTTTTGTTAAGTACATAATTCCATATGTGTTCATTCATAGTTTTGATGCCTTCAGTGAGAATCTACAATGTAAATAATCATGAAAATAAAGAAAAACACATTGAATGAGAAGGTGTGTCCAAACTTTTGGCCTGTACTGTACATATTACAGAATTCACAATAAAAGCAATAAAAATATGATGCATAATTACAGAAATTGGAATTGCAACTTTACACTTTTATTGGTAAAACCCAAAGTAAAAATAAAAATAGAAATATTTTGTTCTTTCTCATTTTATCTGATGCCTGGAGTCACAACAATTGTCCCAGCAAAATATACTATGTCATGAAATATGAGGCGTGCCACAATGGATTAAAACTAAAACTAAAAATATTTACTTTTATTATTCTAAATGTACACATGATCTTCAATGGAAAACTTTTAAAGGGACCATTCCCTAAAATAAGTGCTTTTATTTTTACTTACTAAAGTAAGACGAAAGCATTTTTTGTTCCATGTATCAATAATAACTGTAAAAATGCATGCTTTTTTCTTTAAATATTTTTAGAGGTACCATATTGTAAAAGAGGAAAACAAGATTAAGAGATAAAGCAGGTGTAGGTGCTATAAAAATACTGTGACAATATCAAAATACTCAATACATGCAGAAATTCACAAGGCCGATATTCAAATACTGTGTCTTCAAACGAGCTGCCACATATTTTGTAAGGTTGTGATGTCACAAACTTTACTATATAAAGGTAGACAAAGGCATTACAGTTTTTTTACAGACACTCCCCGGCTGAAATGAAGATGCAGAGATGCTGAGAGTGCAGATGCAGAAACCTGAAAACACCGACCAACAGAGCAGACTGGGCTTTTTCAGGAGGGGGACTTAAAGAAACAGGCGCTAAAATGGAGCGTTTCATACAGAGGTTAAATATGTATGAGCATGAACCTGAAAATGAGCCTAATGTGTCTCCTTTAATTCTACTTTCACTCAAGTAAAGGAGCTAAACTTATTCCACAGGTGCATCTCAATAAATCAGAATATCATGGAGAAGTCCATTTCCAGTAGTATAAATCAAATAGCCAACCAAGTATTATACTGCATAGTGCATAAAGATTTACATGCTTTTCAGAGGCCAACATTTCCATATTAAACATACTTTTTTAAAATTGTTTTTTTGTAATTTTCTTTTTTTTGAGACACTGAAATTTAGGTCTTCATTAAATGTAAGCCATAATCATTATAATTAGAAGAAATTGAATAAATTAAGGCATTAAATGTTTCATTCTGTGTTTATGGGTCTATATAATGGGTTATTACCCCTTTATGAAGTGAATTACTGACATAAATAAACTTTTCTATGATATTCTAATTTATTGAGATGCACCTGTAAAAGTTTATGCTGTTGTGAGAATTCCCATTGTATTTTTGATGTTGGGATGATTTGCACTCTCTGTGCTCATCAGTTTATCTGTCATTCTGCACAAAATAGTGATATATAATGTATACAACTTCAACCCTATCTGCAAACCAGCAGTCTTGTAGGAAGCTATATACCAGATTGAATTTGAACTTTATTTGTTCTTGTGTGCAGTATGGTGCGGGTGGTGTTCCTCCATCCAGACCTTTATGAATTGAATTACTGATATAAATAAACTTTTCTATGATATTCTAATGTATTGAGATGCTCCCGTACTCCACCAAATGTTAAACAGATGATGCTGACAGGCCTGTGCAGTGGCGGTTCTAGACCTATTTTACTGTGGGGGCCAAGGAGGGGCCAGTGTTTAATCAGAGGGGCATATTAGCACATGAAAAATGGCAAAGATGATATTTAAGTATTCAAAATCTTTGAATGTCTTGAAAAAGACACAAAATTACCAAAATAGACACAAAATGAGAAGACAGAATAACCACAAAAAACCCCCACAGAAGACATAAAAATGACAAAAAGACACAAAATGACAATAAAAAGACACAAAATAACTAAAACAGACACAAAAAGACACATAAATGACACCAATGACAAAAAAGACACAACAACAGACACAAAATTACCAAAAAGGACACAAAAAGACACAAATGACCAAAAAAGACACAAAATGACTTACAAAGACACGTAAAGACATGAAAGGGATTCAAAAATGGACAAAATAGCCCAATAAGACTCCAGAGAGTAAAACTATTATACAATGTAACATTCTGGGTTCCTTTTGTGTACAATGAGATAATGTTTGAACAAAAAAAAAAAGGTTAGAATTGTTCCATTGTTCATTATTATAAATTGATCATTTTATTATTAATTTGACACAGGGGCCACAGCAGGGGCCAAAGGCTTCTACACAGGGGCAGTGGCCCCTGTAGGCCCCTGTGTAGAACCGCCACTGGGCCTGTGTACAGCTTTCATACCATGTCCCAGTGTAGATCCTGTCACAGGTGTCCCTGCATCACCTGAACCAGCCCTCAGTTTTTGGGACATCTCTCAGGATCCATTTGGTCGGTGAGCGTGGATCGATTCCACCCGCCCGTCCACTCATCCCACGCTTTACCAACCATGTGATCTGTTCAGAAATGCACACACATACTTGACATAAGTGCGTGCATGACTGGGCGCTCACATTAATCTAAAGAAGGTATTTTCTGAGCAGTCTTTGGAAGGAAAGAAGAGTTTCAAATCATAAGCCCTCTGCTGCACCTGATATCCTGATAGCTGTGTTTAGCTGCAGGGCGGAACATCTCCTCGCATAAACACCAATGTGATGGATGAGTGAGAGAGTGACATAGCCATAAAGAGGGACAGAGGAGAGAGAGACTGACTTCAGCAGTTTCTTCTTCCTCCATGCTAAACCACAGAGCAGCATGTAGAACAGAAACTACATGTGACCTATTTACAGGTCTTCTCAAGGGTGTGCGTGTGCAGCACCTCTCTCGATGTAAGGGACCATCCCTTGTAAAAGCGTGTGGTTTCTTCACAGGATATGGGTTTCTGGTGAAAAAGACACAGAGAGGAAGTGCTCTAAAGAAAGCTTCTCTTCTTTTCTTTCTTTCTCTGTCTTCCTATCTCTCGCTCCCCTCTTTCTTTCCACGAGACAAACGTCACCTCACATGTGGATGTTCAGGAACATTTACTTAAAAGTGGAGGTAAAGACTTCACTTGTTCACTTGTGCACGATGATGAAATCTCTTCTTTCTTCTTGTTTTCATGTCATCTTCTGTGAATAATGAGTGATTGCTAAGGAATTAAAGGAAACACACACCTATTTTAGTGAGAGGCAAGAAAAGAAGTTGCACACTAACTCTGACTTGATGATTGATATAAACATCTAAAGATTAATATTTTGGCTATTTTGGCTGGAAAACTGACTAGGGCAGGTGTGTCGAATTCAAAGCAAAAAAAAAAACATCTCCACATATCTAAAAAACCTTCAAATTTTCATGCTTACCTACCAAGTGATTTAAAGGGACAGTTTAAATCACTTTCCTCTTACCTGTAGTGCTGTTTTATCAATCTAAATTGTTTGGTTAGAGATATTGGCCGTAGAGATGTCTGCCTTCTTTTGAATATGATGGAACTATATTCACTTGTGGTGCTCAAAGTTCCCAAAAAATACATCTCAAGAAAAACTCAACAGCATTGTTTCTTTCCAAAAATCATGACCCAGTTACTCAAGATAATCCACACATCTTGTTGTGAGCAGTTTCATGTAGGAAGTACTTTCTTTCTAGTGTAGTTATCTACACCAAACTGCTCACAACAAGGTCTGTGGATTATATTGATCACACCAAAACAATCTGGATTGATAAACAGCACTACAAGTAAGAAGGAAAAAACATTTTTTAATTTTTTTTTGGTGGGAACTGTCCCTTTAAGAGCCTTATTGATGCATCTGTGTCCAAAACACAAAGACTGAGGACTCCAGCGTTAAGGAGATTAAAAAATTCCACCTCATTTGTACCCCTTGATGAAACACTGAGTTGACTTGTATTGACGGTGTCAAGAGGAGTTTGTAACTACAGGTTGCAGCAGCGTGGAGCGCTCCACATGCTGCCTGGGCCTGTTTGACTCCTGAACACTGAGGGACAGCTTCGCCACAGCTCCTTCATATTTAATTGTTACGTTGAATTATTCTGGCTCACTGCCGTGTTGTGCCACCATGAATTGGGCCGTGGAGTTTGTGAGTGTATCTCTCACTTGCTCTCTCTCTTTATGTGTGTATGTGTGTGTGTGTGTGTGTGTGTAGGACAGGGACGACAGGGAGAGTGATGTGGCAGTAGTGCCTGAGTTTGCCACGAACACTGGAAGCCTGTGGGAAAGCAGAGCCATAGCAACAAAATGAATTAATGAACAGGATCCGGATGCTACGTTTAACACAAGGTACAAGCTCACACACACACACACACACACACACACACAGAGAAGCACAAGTATAGGCCAGCTGGTGGTTTCATATTCAACACAGGTGACCTGGTGATGCAGGTTGGGCCTGAACTTCTTCTAACCTACAAAACAAGCAGCCAGACGCTCACAGCATTATACTGAACATCTTGTCATAAATTCACACTGTTTAAGTTAATGTGGACAAATCAAATCTGATGCGGTTTCTCATCACTTACTTTAGTTTCACTCAGCTCAGTTCAAGTGATTTGAATGTAATAATAATGAACTTGATGTTAATTTGTCTCGTTATGAAGCATTTTGAGTATCAAAAAGTTGGTTTGTGTGTGTGGTTTGTGTCTATGATCATGTTACATAGTATTTTGATAATATGACTGGGTAAAAAAATCTCCACACAGAACATGTGTTCATGCGCTCTGTCAGTGAGGACAGAGTAACATCTTGATATTGTCTGAGCCGGTTATATTCAGAAAATAGTCTGCAGCTCCCCCTTCAGGAAAACACAGAAAGTCAACCGGGCAAAATCCAGATGAAGAACATTTCGGGTCTTTAAGGGATTTCAAAATATTCCTTTAATTATGCAAGCCTTTAGATCAACATCAACACAAATTGCATCCTGATTTTTTTTATGTATTCTATTATTGTGCTTTGGATATTTGAAGATGTATTATATATCAGCTGGTGCTCTGTTCTCCTTGACACCATACACCAGAATCTAATAGACAGCCATGTAAAAAGAGCAAAAACATATAGTTTAAAATGTAACATTACAAGTTTGGATCATAGATAGATGGATAGATAGGTAGATTACTTTATTCATCCCCGAAGGGAAATTCGGTAATTCACTAAATCATCACACATTTCCTTCTGGTATTAAGTCACTTTGAGGACTTTGCCTGTTTGCAATTATTGATGGAAGCAAAAAAAAAAAAAAGAAGAAGAAGCTTCAGTCCTGGTGGTAAAGACGAACCCTGGGGCAGTCCATGTTAGAGTCTGCTGCCTCTGGACCTTTTATAGAGGTATGCATACTGAGTTAACCCTTTCATCCAGTCAGATGTCAGTTTAAAGCCTCTGGTCTAATATATTATATGTATAGGCAGGTCTAGACTTTTTCTCTTTATGCAAATATGATGACACAAGAAGTTTATGGCAATTAAGGCTGTTTGAGTTTATATGCAGTTGAGATGCCATTTAAAATTGAACAAATGACAAAAAAATTGATTACTGAGTAAGTTATGGCCAAAACCTTAGTTGAACAAGTTGCAAGTGGCAGGAATTTGTTTGAACCAAGCATTAAGCCTAAGGTGATCTGTCAATCATACCGAAATGTGACATTTGAGATTTATGAGTATACGTTTATTATTGCCTCATGGCAAAATGTACAGCTTTCAGTCAATAGACTGGTAGTGGTAACAAATGATTTACAGTGAGAAAAGTATCTCATTCAGGGTTCAGTTAAATTCCAGCACCTTACAGCTGTGGTAAATTACATCTTCTTATATAGTATATTGATTGTTTCAGTTCTTCATCAACCAAATGTATGATTTGTGACAACATTCTACAGAAAGGTGGCAAGTTACAACAAAATAAAATAGTTTCAAACTTTGCTGTGTTAACAAAACTTAAAAACCCTTAAAACAAAACAGTGTTTAAGGGTTTCCAGCCCCTCTATGAACAGTGCTGCCTAATAGCACTTTTTTTTGGTTTGCCCAATGCCTTTTGGGGAAATGTACAAGACTTAGTGAGTGTAGTAAAAAATAGTGCCTCGTTTTTCTCTGAAATATGGTGAAGAAGCATCTTAATAAACAGGCTCATTCAACTTGAGATGTCTAAATAAGAAAAATATTATTTCAGACCAAAATAAGGCCAAATTCCACCACATTGATTTTCACTTTTTTATTGTACAATATTACAATTACATTTGTACAAATGCCGTTAACAAAAAAAAATTCAGGCTAAAAGAGGAAATGTTTTTGCTGGGGCCTGAAAACAACAATGTCCTTTGAGTTCTGCACTGAAACTTAATGCAGCAGTGAAGGAACACGCTGCTGCTGCTGCTGCTCGGAGGGAAGGCCACATACACACAGACTGGCTGAGGTGAGGCTAGCATGGCCTCCTCCTGTTCAGCCCACCAGATGTTATAACACAGGAAGGGCAAAAGGAACGAGGTGGATACCAACTTCAGTGCAGATGAAGATTATGTACTAAAACAGTCGCATAACTAAAAAAAAAGTTGTGTGGCTTGTGTTGTAGTGCAGAAGAGAACCAGGGGAGTAAGGTTGTTGTTCAGTTGTTGTTTGGTCCAGGTCCAATGTTTTAAGAAGCCGAGGCGCAGAGTCAGAGGTCATCAGGCACTTTAAGAGCGGGTGTACTTCCCCCAGATGTGCAGCATGAAGACAGAAGCGATGAAGAGCAGACTCATCACCAGCACTGGCACCGGGCCGCTGTCAGAACAAAGAGAAACTGATCAACGCTCAGATTAACACGCAAACACACAATCCCATCGTCTGCTCTAACCTCGATCAGAGCGAGAGTCTTAGTGGAGTGGCTGATTTTATTGATGAGCTTAGGAAACAAGGAGGCGCTCTCATCTCTGAAGGAGACACTGAGTGGGGGGTGGGGTGGAGGGGGCGCATCGCTAAGTAGCAGCATTGCCATGCCAACCATCTCCTCAGCGGCCCCCTCCTCTCCCTGTCAGAAGGCTGTAATTGAGTTGACCTTTCAGAGTGCATCCTTTAATGAAGCTTTGAGGCCGGCGTCTAACGCAGGAACAAACACGCACTCGATATACAGCACTGTATGGCCAGTCTGCCCTCCTTCGACTGCTGGAGAGACGCACTCAATAACCACCACAGCACCATCGATCAACCATGGCCGGCCGTGGCCAGGAGACAGGACGCCTGCTCTAATATTAGGGGCGAGGATGCAGCAGAATAGAAGTTTGAGAGTCTTCTAAAAGTATGCTTTCCTAACACACATTAGTGTGTGTATATACACTGTAGACACACACACTTATCAAGCTGATCCACTGCTCAGAGATGATTTGTTTCATCACGGAGGCACGTCTGCCCATTTCCTGCTATTAATCACTCCTCCTATTCTATGTGATAAACATATATAACACTAATAATGATCGCAAGTGTCGGAAGTCCTGAGTATTAGTACGTGCTCGTGTGTGGATGAAAGTTCAAAATTGTCAGAGGCTAAATTTGTTTTGCAAGCATGTATGTTCTTGTGTTCTGCTTTATGAACTGCACTTACACTTTGAGGCCTGGCGAGTCTTCTGTGTAGAAGCGCCACATGCCACCGGTGCCTGCGGACCCTGTGGTCCTGCCTCCGCTGCGTGTCCCGCTACTGGTAGCTTTCCTGTGGAACACACACAAAGTCAGGAATATATTGACACCGCCAAGTGTTTGAGTGATTCAACATCTTATTATCAAGAACTTTTAATGATACTAATCTGATCTGAAATTTAAAATTCCTGCTTATTAAATAATGTATGCTTTTGCAAAGACAACAAGACATTAGAACAAACAGAGACACAACTAATAATATAATAGTGCAATGGATGAAAATAATGCATGCTGAATAATATGTTTTTTATTCATCCAGCAGTTTCTTAAAGCCAAACACTTTGACCATCACAGTAAAAATAAAACTTTTATACACTGTATTCACAATGTAAGCAACTCCAGGAGCTGCTGATGAAAGAGCTGAGTGATTCATGGCTGCTTCACTTGTGTGATGAGATTAAACGGAGGTTAATGAGGTAATGAAGAGGGTGATAGTAATGGGTAATAATGAGAGGTAACAGCGAGCCTCTGATTACACACTGATTAAGCCCACAGTGCAACATCTATCTGCTGCTCTAATCTCAACCGCGCACACAAAAGTAAAGAGAATGGCTATCTGAATATCATCAATCACTCTTTACAGTATCATGACATGAGCAGGTGAGGTCAATGCAAATAATTATAGAGAACATGGGCAGGCCTAGATGACCACAAAACTTATCTCTTATGTTTATTGTAAAGTGGTCTTCAATGGCTACTTTTTACTGTGGTGGCTAACATATGGATGTTTGACGTATTCATGGAAAAACAAATAATTTGTCTTATTGGAATACAATCAAGACCACATGTTACCACAGTTTCAACTCTACTGTGCAAGTGTCTAAACTCTACTGAGGGTTTGAGCTAAATACTTCTAAAACATATTCCCTCATGTGGGGTTTGATTATGCTGGTGGACAGAGCTGCCTAACAGGTCTAAAATATCCAATGGGTGTTCAAATGGGTTGAAATCTGGTGAATGGGACGACTCTAGCAAATGATTCACATCATTTTCATACTGAAACAATTCAGTGAGGTCTTGAGTCCTACTACATATAATTTATTGTGTTAATACACCCTTTTATTCAGGCTTGTGTCACATTGGTATGCACTTCTGGAGAGTTTATCCATCTGTCTCCTGGATAAAAAGTACAGTTAGAAGTAAAAGTTTGATAGAGCGTGTATGTGTACCTCTGTCTGACTGTAGAGCCAGCTGCACGGGGAGCCACTGTCTTGCTTGGGGAACGGCTAGAAGCCCCAACATTGGTTGCACTTGCTGCTGGTCCAGGCTGAAGGGAAAACACATATGATCAGGATTTATCATTATACCCTTTGACAATCTAACATCTGTCATTCTCATACACTCACAAACATTTACATTGCAACACATGTAAAACTTTGAAAACTTACGCACAACATTCAGACGAAGAGATCCAATAATGGTGTTTGAATAACTATCTTACATTTAACTCTGAACTGTTACAATGTGTTTATGTCAGACTGATGGCAAAGGCCTTGACTTGATGTCCACACTGTAGATTAATTTCAACTTCTGGTGATAAAACACACAGAATACAAACATATAGTAAATAGTTAGTTTATCTAGTGCTGTGTCAGCATTAATGTGTGTTTAGGGACAGTTTGAGCTGCTGAAGAAAAGCCACGTCCACAAATGATGAGCTAATGTTAGCAAGCTAGCTAACAGATAGCACAACGTTAGCTCAGGTCTAACGTTAAATGAGTGCATTAGAGCTCGATAGTTAGTTTTAGTAACAGTTTCAGATGAAGTTGATAAGCTTACCATTTTGCTTTATTTGTCCTGATGCGAGATGAAACCCTGAGCCCCTCTTCAAGCTGATGTCCACGTCAAATGAACAGGAGCAGACAGTCGGTGTGTGAATTGAAAAACTTGAGAAGGGATCCCACAACGCTGACGCTTGTCTAAAAAGGACACGACTGCAAAACACAAGACCAGCACGGGTGGCCTAGCAGATGCCTGACCGGCAGATCGCAATCACCACAAAAATGATTAATGAAACATTATTTTAAGACCATAGTTTTGCACCAGTTTAAACAAACGTGTTTTCAAAACTCTATCTAATTTTTGCTACAGTTAATTCCTACTTATATTTGTCTTTTAATTTAAAGGCAAATATTTGGTCTGCCCTGATTCTGAGGGAGACGTGTCTCACAGGAAGCGCTGTGAGGAAACAGGCGCCATTGTGGCTCAAACACGGAGGCGCGGTTAGCCCGATCACAATAGATTATATGAGCCAACATGGCGTCCAAACGCCACAGTTTCATGACAGTTCCTGTTGCTACGGGGTTCTAAACGAGCATAATCACAGGTTTCTAAAGTCGCACCAAGTAGTCGAGAGATCTAAAGGTAAACAGACTTTCTTTGTAAATAGATTTTACGGAGACATAGTTAGTTATGTTCAGAAACAAAGACAACTGATCATCAAGCTAGCTTTAGGACGTGTTAAAATACCATTAGCTACATTAGGCTAGCATCCATAAAGTTATCACTGTAGCTGAAGACACCTTCCTCCAAAGCAAACATTTATCTAAAATTATAGTGTATTGTTGTAATTGCTATCAGTTTGACTTCCTATCATTACACTTATTATCAGATAAAGGTTTTCTTCGTAGTATATATGAGGCAGAACACTTTGGGACATCATGTCAGCCACATTGATTTGCAAGAGATGTAGTAGGTACATTTTCTGGTAAACAGTCATGGAATTAGAAAACTTTTCACATTTACCAACAATGCAGCTCTAAAAAAATGTCTTATTGGCATGATAAAGTGGTTACTGGTGGTTACATATTTGAGATTGTTTGGATGCAATTTAAGATGAATTTACTTTTTTATGTGCCTCAGGTGAAATCAGTCACTCATGTACAGGTGCATCTCCATAAATTAGAATATGATGGAAAAGTCAATTTCCAGTAGTTCAAGTCAAATAGCCCCAACCAAGTATTGAGTCATATAGAATGGACATACTTTACTACTCAGGGGCCAACATTTCGATACATTTTTTTGAGACACTGAATTTAAGATCTGCATTAAGCTCAACTTATTCCACAGGTGGATCTCAATAAATTAGAATATCATGGAGAAGTCCATTTCCAGTAGTATAAATCAAATAGCCAACTAAGTATTATACTGCATAGTGCATAAAAATTTACATGCTTTTCAGAGGCCAACATTTCCATATTAAACATACTTTTTTAAAATAGTTTTTTTGTAATTTTGTTTTTTTGAGACACTGAAATTTAGGTCTTCATTAAATGTAAGCCATAATCATTATAATTAGAAGAAATTAAATAAATTAGGACATGAAATGTTTCATTCTGTGTTTATGGGTCTATATAATGGGTTATTACCCCTTTATGAAGTGAATTACTGACATAAATAAACTTTTCTATGATATTCTAGTTTATTGAGATGCACCTGTAAAAGTTTAAGCTGTTGTTAGAATTCCCATTGTATTTTTGATGTTGGGATGATTTGTACTCTCTGTGCTCATCAGTTTATCTGTCATTCTGCACAAAATAGTGATATATAATGTATACAACTTCAACCCTATCTGCAAACCAACAGTCTTGTAGGAAGCTATATTGAACAGATTGAATTTGAACTTTATTTGTTCTTGTGTGCAGTATGGTGCGGGTGGTGTTCCTCCATCCAGACCTTGGTATCGGTGGAGCGGAGCGGCTGGTCGTCGATGCTGCTGTCGCTCTGAAGTCTCAGGGATGTAGCGTTCAGATCTGGACGGCCCATTATGACCCAACACACTGCTTCTCCGAGACCCTGGACCCAGAGCTGCCTGTGGTACGTTAACACACACCTTGTAATACTGTCCCTCAAAGATACACATAGACAAAGACTAGTGCATGTATTGTTTCATTGTATCTGTTATAGGGGTGGGCGATATGGCCCTAAAAGAATATCACGATATTTCAGGCTATTTTTGCGATAACGATATTCTTGGCAATATTACCAAATACTTAAAAATATATTAAAAATTTGATTTTTTTTAGTCTGTATGAATAAATAAAAATCTAAAATGTAGTGTGAAGTGCAAATCTCAACAGTTGTCAAATACAAAAAAATGTACTCTTGACTCTTGAGTATGAGAAAAAAATAAAAAATTAACCATTTAGGGGTTCCGGGGGCAAATTTTAATGACATTTTGTAAAGGAGAATAAAGGTTCTTGTATGTTTTATTTAAGGCATCTTATTTTGACGGTCTTCTTGTAAGTTCTGTGGTGGATTCTGTTTACACACTGTGATCTTATTTTGAAAGCTGCATGTGTTTAGCGACAGAGAGTAAGTAGCTTTTTGTGATTAAAACAACTTTAATTGTTAGCTAATGTTAGCTTGTGGCTAACGAATTGCATAATGCAGCAGTGTGTTTGGAGGGCAGCTCGGTATAGTCAGTTGTGTAAGTGTCAACCTTACGCCACTATATCAAGAAGTAGGAATGTTGCCAATATCATGATATGCATTTTTTTTAACCACAAGAAAATATACCAATATTATCGTGAACGATACGATATGGCACACCCCTAATCTGTTACTTTTCTAACAGGTATGTGTGGGTGACTGGCTGCCCACCAATGTGTTTGGATACCTTCATGCCATGTGTGCCTACCTGAGGATGATCTATGTGGCTCTCTATCTGGTTTTCCTCAGTGGGGTGGAGTACGATGTTATCTTCTGTGATCAAGTGAGTGTGACGTCCTGCAGCAACTAACTAACTACCTGTCTGTTTGGTTGTCACTTATTTGAGTTCCCCTGAGCCTCGTGTATCTTGTAACTGTCTCTGTTGCTCGGAGAATAGCTTTCATTGTTCACAGCAGCCCATCTCCCTTTTTTTGTGTCACACCCTTTCACTACACCATGACGTAAAGTAAACACTCCTTTGACTATATTCTACTGTTTTGTGTTTCACACAAATACGCACAAATATCACCTTTCTTCAACATACACTACCGGTCAAAAGTTTTAGAACACCCCAAATTTTTCCAGTTTTTTATTGAAATTCAAGCAGTTCAAGTCAAATGAACAGCTTGAAAGGGTACAAAGGTAAGTGGTGAACTGCCAGAGGTAAATAAAAAAAGGTAAGCTTAACCAAAACTGGAAAATAATGTACATTTCAGAATTATACAAGTAGGCCTTTTTCAGGGAACAAGAAATGGGTTAACAACTTAACTCTATGGAGTCTTGGGCTATTTTGTCCATTTTTTAATTCTTTTCATGTCTTTGTAAGTCATTTTGTGTCTTTTGGTGTCTTTTTTTGTCATTTTGTGTCTTTTTTTGGTCATTTTGTGTCTTTTTTTGGTCATTTTGTGTCTTTTTTTAGTCCTTTAGTTCGACATAAAATGTGATTTTGAATCTTTTTTTTACTTTCAAAACACTATCATGCTCAATAAAGAATTTTAAATGTTGCAAATGTGCATTACTTTCAGAGTAGACTGAGACATTAAACTGCATCATTTTCAATTCAATTCTGGAAAAGTTGATGTGTTCTAAAACTTTTGACCAGTAGTGTAAGTACAGTACAGTAACTGTTGTTCTGATTGACTTACAATGTGACATTCGAAGAAGCCTCACTTCCTAAATGAATAAAAGTGCAATCAACCAAAACATGCCATGCATCGGTCACATAGAGCATTTAAAGTGTTTGTCTTAGAATGTGTGTTTACCAGTCAAGTACATTAAGTATTTTATAGTCTATGGTATTAAGCCTCTGAACCCCGAGCAGTTTCAGGGAGTTTTTTGCTCGTCACATTTTTACTTACTGTGGCCTCACTTTTCATTAAACCTCTATGGAAACAGCACAAACATGGCTAGAACTAAGGAAAACCCCAAAATGTAATTTGTGCAGTATAACACAGTAATGCCATGAATCATAAAAATAAAAAAAATGCAAGTTGAATTTCTTTGATGATTTATTTTATAAAAATTGCAAAAAGAAAAAAAGTACCCACATATGTTAATAATATCAGGAAGATATTGGGAACATTTTTTAAAAGTAAGACATATACATTTTTGTTCATACTCCCTTTATCCAATTCCAGGTGTCAGCTTGTATTCCGGTGTTGAGGCTGTCCCGTCTTCGGAAGAAGGTTTTATTTTACTGTCACTTCCCGGACCAGCTGCTGACCCAGAGGAAGTCAGCCCTAAAGAAGCTTTATCGTGCTCCCATCGACTGGCTGGAGGAACGCACCACCGGCATGGCTGATATGGTACGTAACGGTTGTGGCATTGTAAAGGGTTAAGATGGTCTGTTGGCAGTGCAGCATTGTGTCACTGTTACCATTTTATTTTAGATGGAAAAGCTAATTTATGTAACATGGTGGGGAAAATGCTTTGCTGTGAACAACACATACACTACTGGTCAAAAGTTTTAGAACACACCAACTTTTCCAGAATTGAATTGAAAATTATGCAGTTTAATGTCTCAGTGTACTCTGAAATTAATGCACATTTGCAACATTTAAAATTCTTTATTGAGCATGATAGTGTTTTGAAAACAAAAAAAAGATTAAAAATCACATTTTATGTTGGACTAAAGGACTAAAAAAAGACACAAAATGACCAAAAAAGACACAAAATGACAAAAAAAGACAACCAAAGACACAAAATGACTTACAAAGACATGGAAATAATTCAAAAAATGGACAAAATAGCCCAAGACTCCATAGAGTTAAGTTGTTAACCCATTTCTTGTTCCCTGAAAAAGGCCTACTTGTATAATTCTGAAATGTAAATTATTTTTCAGTTTTGGTTAAGCTTACCTTTTTTTATTTAGCTCTGGCAGTTCACCACTTACCTTTGTACCCTTTCAAGCTGTTCATTTGACTTGAACTGCTTGAATTTCAATAAAAAACTGGAAAAATTGGGGTGTTCTAAAACTTTTGACCGGGAGTGTACTTTCAGTATAAAACCAAAAGAAAAGTATTAGATCAAACTAAAAAATATTAATTAAATAAATAAAAATCGTTGTATTGGCTTTTATTAGTAAAAACGGTTTGGTTTTATGCACATATTTTGAGAATGGTCGGAGGGTCCTATGTGAGGATGTTAAGGGCGGAGTCTACAGGAGAGCCAGAGGCTAAAACTATGCACGTCACGTAAGAACATTTCTAAATCTAATTTTAAAACAAATAGGATGATATGATGAGTTTCTTAATTTCATTTTAAAGTTTTTGCATTTTGCTGATTGTAGGGAGAAAAGTGATTTTTCTGAGCAGTAACTACAGTTCAAAAATTTCATTTTCCGAAGTGGATTCATTTCAATGGATAGAAAATCTTACATACTTATACACCATGCATGTGACATCATGAGGTATTTTAATAATGGGATTTTCAGAGCTGCCAGGTAAAGGCTGCTCTCAAGGTAATACTGCAGCTTGAAAAACAGGGTCGGTTTGCTCAAAATGGCTATTATATCACCTAGATGTTAAGAGAGGTTAAGAGCAGTGAAGTTTTTCTTTCTGACTGAGTTTGGCTCTTGATAACTACTAAAACTGTAGTGTATTAGAATGAATCAGAATACAAGGTATATTATTTTGCTTAAATATACTTATTGACTATTCAAAATGTTATACAGGCAAGTCGTTGCAGAAGCTCTGGGCCCTGACAGAAAAGAAAATGACATTTACATTTTATTCTAGACTTTAGGATAACCAAAGACTGCAGGCTGTCGTCCAGCTCACAGTGAATTTAAATGCCTGTGATATATGTGAGATCCTTATGAACTAATCTCTCTGTACTTCCTTAGATTCTGGTAAACAGCAAGTTCACCGCAGGCATCTTCAGCGAGACCTTTCGTGGTCTGCGAGGCGTCCAGACAGATGTGCTGTATCCCTCCCTCAACACGAGTACCTTTGACCGGCAGTCCAGTGAAGCACAAGGCCTGGAAGGGCTGCTCCCCGAGGGAGCCTCCTGCCTGTTTCTCTCTCTGAACCGATACGAGAGGAAGAAGAACCTGGGTCTGGCTCTGGAGGCTCTCGCAGTCCTGAGGAGCAGCCTTCCTCCGGGCCAGGCGGCAGGTATCCACCTGGTGGTGGCGGGGGGCTACGACGACCGAGTTACTGAGAATGTTCAACATTATACTGAACTGAAAGAGCTAGCAGCGCAGATCCACTTGGACGGCTGTGTCACTTTTCTGCGCTCCCCCTCCGACTCACAGAAGGTGGCGCTGCTGCGGGCCAGCGCCGCCGTGCTGTACACCCCGAGCAGAGAGCATTTTGGGATCGTTCCCGTAGAGGCCATGTACTGCTGCTGCCCTGTTATCGCGGTGAATTCTGGGGGGCCCCTGGAGAGCGTGGCAGACGGGGAGACGGGCTTCCTGTGCGAGCCCACAGCAGAGGCCTTCTCTAAGGCCATGGAGAGGCTGGTGAGGGAGCCACAGCTCCGCAGGGACATGGGACAAGCTGGGAGGAGGAGGGTACAAGATAAATTCTCTCTCCAGGCCTTCTCAGACCAGCTGTATGGCTACATTGTCAGGCTGAGCGAGTGACGGGAAAGCTGGAGGAGAGGCGGGAGACGGCTGGGAAAATGATCCTCTTCTGAACTGTGAATTGTCTGAGGGCCACTGGGGTCTACAGTGAGGTGAACAGAGAATGTATGTGTAAATGTGCAGGAAGGTGGGCGGGTATTGGGGGGGGGGGGGGGGGGGGGGGGGGGGGGGGGGGTATTATGAGGACTCGGAGGACAATCAATCAGCATTCCCCTGGAGGGGTTGCTGAGAGGAAAAAAAAGGACGGAATCTCTATACCAATTAAGAAAAGAGTAACGAGTTTACCTTCCCTATCTCTGGAAAAAAAACACCTGCAAGTGTGTAAGTGAGTGTGTGTGTGTAATTGTACAAAGCCTAGTAAATGAGCGTACCAGAAGGATTGATTGTTAGAGTGAAATGTTTTGCACTGTGTATGTTTTGCTACAGAAGTCTTTGTCTTTGTGTGTTTTGGGGGAAGAAGAAGAAGAAGAATGTAGTTACCGCCATGTTCCATCAGGCAGTGCACAGTCACAGATCGATAAAACAGGATGCTTTCCACTACTTCCTGTCCGCCCAGAGCTTTGTTCCCCTCCTCGCATTCAGGAGACGCTGGCCTGTTCATGACTCTTGCTGCTGCGTGGAGGTTATTAGCAGATGATAGAGAGTGTTTGGCTTTATTAGAGGTCTGGTTGATGGGCAGTGTGGCTTCGTCTGGGTCATTATCAACGAGGAGAATAGCAGAAGGTCATTGTGTCTGCGCGGTGGCCTCTCCAGCCCTCCTACTGTATAGAAATGCTCTTATTGACATTCCCCAAGTCTTAATAAACAAGAGGAGACATGCTTTGCTGACTCTCATGGGCTTTGCTTTGTTGTAAAGTTTTTTTTGGCCTTTAATAGACTTTGCAAAGGATTTTGCGGGTGAGTTTGGAGGCACAGATATGTTGTTAATGTTGTACCATACTTTTTTTCTTTCATTGAACTGTTTGATTGGGCCTTGAGTTCTGAAATGAAACATTCTCAGACAATGTAGCAGCAAAAGACTTTTATTTTTACTCATTAACAAAGATGCACATGATCTTAAGTTTCTGTCTCCATCCGCTGCATCATTATCATTTCCAGAGTTTGAGTTGTATCCATATTTGCATCATTCTTTTTCTTAAAGGGAATCTAAAAAGAATAAATAAATAATTAGAACATTGAATTATACAGGTGCATCTCAATACATTAGAATATCATGAAAAAGTAAATTTCTAGTAGTTCAAGTCAAATAGTCCCAACCAGGTATTGAGTCATATAGATGGACAGACTTTCAGAGGCCAACATTTCCATATTAAACATACTTTTTTAAAATTGGTCTTTTGTAATATTCATTTTTTTAGACAGTCTTTATTAAATGTAAGCCATAATCATTATAGTTAGAAGACATTAAATAAATGAAGACATGAAATGTTTCATTCTGTGTGCAATGGATCTACAGTACAGGCCAAAAGTTTGGACACACACCTTCTCATTCAATGCGTTTTCTTTATTTTCATGACTGTTTACATTGTAGATTCTCACTGAAGGTATCAAAACTATGAATGAACACATATGGAATTATGTACTTAACAAAAAAAGTGTGAAATAACTGAAAACATGTCTTGTATTTTAGATTCCTCAAAGTAACCACCCTTTGCTTACTAGAATATAAGACATGTTTTCAGTTATTTCACACTTTTTTGTTAAGTACATAATTCCACATGTGTTCATTAATAGTTTTGATGAATTTACAATGTAAATAGTCATGAAAATAAAGGAAACGCATTGAATGAGAAGGTGTGTCCAAACTTTTGGCCTGTACTGTATATAATGTGTTATTTCCACTTTTTAAAATTTGAATTACTGACATGAATAAACTTTTCTATGATATTCTTATTTATTGAGATGCACCTGTAGGTTGAGATATTTACCAATACAATAACTTTCACTCATTGAACCAACCTGGTTGCTCACTGCCTTGCCGTATCGAACAAATGTGGCGAAATGCTCACTGTTGAAGTTCATCAGGTCGTAGTTAAACTCCTGGTGCAGAAAAGTCTCACAGCGATTCGTCATCATCTCCACATCAGATGGAACCAGGTTGTGTTTAGTGTTGTTGACCCTGATTTGAGTTCCTACTGGCACTTTGATCTCCGTAATGTGCTGTGTGCAGATTCTGGTCTTCCTGAGGACACGATCGCCTTTTGACTTTGGAACCATGAGTTGAATGAAGCTGCGGCAGGCTCTCTGCGTCATGTTCTCATCTTACAGTTACAGGAAAATACAGTGTGAAAGTGCAGAAAAAGCATTAAAATAAACCTCCTTTATTTAAACTTCTGTATACATTATTTTTTAACTTTCACAAAGTCACATTTACCTCCCGCTCCAAAATGGACAACACGACCTTCTCCAACATGAACAGCCCAGAGAGACGATCCTGACCACGGATTCATAAACTCAATCAAGTCTCCGATCTGTGCTGTGGACACACTCTGATCAGTCTAAAGGGAAGAAAGCGCAAAGTTGAAGCCATGCACAGTATGAATGAATGAATGCTTTATTTCGGTTACAAAACCCCCCCCCCAAAAACAGACAACAAAATAAAATCATGTTTTTACGAAATAATCCATCAGACAGCAACCGAAAAAGGAATAGGCTGAAGCCCCAAGGCTTAATTTTGCCTCTCCTGTATCCACACTTTTTTTTTCTTTCTCCTTTATTTCATCACATACACTACCGGTCAAAAGTTTTAGAACACCCCAATTTTTCCAGTTTTTTATTGAAATTCAAGCAGTTCAAGTCAAAAGAACAGCTTGAAAGGGTACAAAGGTAAGTGGTGAACTGCCAGAGGTAAATAAAAAAAGGTAAGCTTAACCAAAACTGAAAGATAATGTACATTTCAGAATTATACAAGTAGGCCTTTTTCAGGGAACAAGAAATGGATAAACAACTTAACTCTATGGAGTCTTGGGCTATTTTGTCTATTTTTGAATTCTTTTCATGTCTTTGTAAGTCATTTTGTGTCTTTTTTTGGTCATTTTGCGTCTTTTGGTGTCTTTTTTTGTCAGTTTGTGTCTTTTTTTGGTCGTTTTGTGTCTTTTTTTAGTCCTTTAGTCCAACATAAAATGTGATATTGAATCTTTTTTTTACTTTCAAAACACTATCATGCTCAATAAAGAATTTTAAATGTTGCAAATGTGCATTAATTTCAGAGTACACTGAGACATTAAACTGCATAATTTTCAATTAAATTCTGGAAAAGTTGGTGTGTTCTAAAACTTTTGACCAGTAGTGTAATTCAAATGACAATACATTCATATTTATTATAGCAATCTTAGAAAAAAAAAAAAACGATACATCAAATCAAATCATACAACTCTTTTGTTTGTACAGTCTTGAAAGTTTGGAAAATGCTTAATTTTATCCATTTGTTATCAACTTTATTTCAGACATGACACAATAAAAAGGACACAAAATGAAAAGATACTTTAAAAAAAAGTAAATTAAATGTCTGGAAACAAGTAGGATGAGTTTAAAATCCATGATAATTTCAATCTTAGAAACATGCTTGAATTCTAATATAATCCTTGAAAGAAGTTTTTCAATATCATCTGATGTTTCATCTACAGAATCACTCATGTAAAACAAAAATCTGCTCAATATTTGAAATGAAGCAATCATTTTTTGTTTGTTATCTACTGATGTCCGACACCAGATCCTTTGATCCCTTACTTTGGAATTTAAATTTTAATCATCATTAAATAATCATGACCCTAAAACATACGATTAAACAGCTAAAATAACAGTGAGTGAGAATATTCATGGTTTGCATTGGGTGTAAAGGAATTCTGTTGACTTTTTCCAGAATTTTATTTATAAAAACTGTTTAGATGTCATGATAAAGACTTTCATATCTTTGTTTTAGATGCATTAAAATGCTTGAATTTTACTCTTAACAAGCTGTAACAACCCTGATTCATAAAACAAAGTTGAGCTGTGGAATTAATGAAACTTTTTTGAATTTTGAAACTCTATAGTCTATGGAAAAAAAAGGTAATTCCTGATGTTGAGAATAACACATTGCATCACAGCTATAAGACTTTTCTTTGCTTTTGTCCTGAAAATACTTTTTGGGTATGTTTTGGGTATATTTTGGGAATGCACCTGTTTATAATTCCCCTTAAACTGGTCCTCTAATGTGTCAGGACTGTAGGCACAACTGCACTGTAACAGACTGCTGTAAGAAAACAGCCAAATTGTGACAGTAACATACTGTTTTCCATTAAAAAGGTATTATACTGTAGAAAACAATGCATTCTGGGCAATATTTGTTGGTAGCTTGCCGTTTCCCATAATATATATATATGTATATCTAAGATATTTTCTATGACTCTTCTTGTCCACATTTGTAATGGCTGTATTTTACTTAACTAACTCATTCAGTATATGATATATTAAAATTACTGAGGTTATTGTGAAGACAGCGCTTAATTCATAGTGATTGGCTTTCAGACAGTAATATGCTCTATTTACAAAAAATGACTGCATACATACTGCAACAATATTGCAACTAGCTTCAGCACTATACTGTGTTTTAGTCTACTGTAAAAATCAATGAAATGCAGGATTTTACTGTAATTCAGTATGTGGTTTTATGAAAGTAACATAGTGTAAAGAAGATAACAGTAAGGGAACTTTAAAATTAACAGAAGAATGCTGGAAACCCTGCTGACAGTATTTTACTGTTAATTTACAAGACAATCGTTTACAGTGTGCATAAAGTTAAATATTCTCTGGATATATTAAATAATATTCACCTGTCTCCATGTCATTTGGGGAAACATGCTATTCCAGTTTCCAAGAAGCTCCATTGCTGCTGTGAGCTGAAGTGAGCAGATGGACTGAAATGCCCTTTCCAATTATTGGGACACTGTAACAGGTTGTGTAATATCTGAAACAACTTTATTAGTCGCAGATAGCCTTGACTGTAACACTCTCAAGATGATATGCAGCCTAATATGTCACCTATTAATCTAATATGCGTGCTCTATTATTCTATCATGTCAAGTTCACGGTGACACTGTGAGTCAATCATGCAAAAATAAATTCTACAGATATTTGCTTCGGTTTGTTAAAAATGTGCATCGAATTTTCAATCCCCACTTCTCTTATTGATTCAGACATTTCTTCAGTCAATTTCAAAAGCTCAAATGCAGAGAAACCAACAGCGATGCAGCTTGTTTGTTAGATCTGAAAACTATCTGTCCCTATAGATCCAATTAGTGCAGGTGCCTCTGTTCCATTTGAAATAGATACTGAGGTGTAGCATTTGAATTTATCACATTGGTAGACCTCAGTCAATTTGTTTATATACAAATAGATATCTTATTTAAATTGTAGGAAATCCAGTTCTGTATATTTATAATTGTGACATTTGTTGTTTGCTCTCTCACTGCTTGGATATTCAATTAATTATTGACATTTATAGAAATGAATCAGATTCAGTTGTTTATGAATCTGCTCTGTGAGCTCCTTTAAAACAAAACCTCAACCCTCATGACCACACTTCAGAAAACGTGATTTAAAAATAAACAACGTAAAAAACAAAAAAAAATCATGCATTTGGAATGGCCACAATTTTCAATAAAGACATTTTATTGTTTGTTTTCTGAACAACATGCAGACATTCAACAAAAAAAAGTCTAAAGACAATAATACATAAATAAGACCTGCAGACACATAGAGCCTGCAACAGCATTCATCATTTTGTTATTCTTTATAAGAGCGTTCATAAGCAGGAGCAGGTAGATTAAATGGTCCAAAATATGATTAGAAGTAAATGATAATGTTGCTATGTATCTGCTGAATTGACAAAAACAATTAATGCAGGGAGAAACAGGATATGTTGGACTCTTTTCCCCTAAATTATTAATTTTTTCGGCCACTAATATATTAAAATTATATGTGGGTGAAACATTTGTAACATATCATAAAATAGTGCAAATGTGCCAAATGTGATGTCTTTTACAAGCCCTAATCTAGAATTGCCAAATATGTGTACAATTTTCATATTTAACTTTATAGTATCACAGAGCTTTAAATGCCCTTTAGTATATATCAAAATAAGAAAACAAAGTGTTTCCAGTGTGCACAAAGTACAGATTCTAAATGTATTAAGCCTTTTTTTTGAAGTAAAGAAGGGCATCTCATAGGAAATAACCACACAAAATCTTTAAAGGCAGTTTTAAAAATGTAAATGTGCTTCTAGGGCAGGAATCAGAAAGCCGCTGTGTGTGTGTTCTTGTACTTCCTACATAGTGAGGACCGGAACACGTTTTTAACCAACAGAATGAGGACATTTTTGCAAAGTGAGGACATTTCGGCCGGTCCTCACTTCTTTAAAGGCTTTTTTGAGATTTCAGACTTTGTTTTAAGGGTTAAAGGTTACATGATAATGATAATTAACTGAAACTGTATTGTGTGGTTACAAAACTAACTAAAATTATAGTGAAAATGTCCTTTGTTTTCCTCTTTGTCAACTTTTTTCATACATAATGAAGATGGATGAGGCAAAGGAAATAAAGGCAAAATTTACTGTGACCTCTTTTAATCTCCCACCCAACAAATACCCCATTACAAAAAACTAAAACTAACACTAAAACTAATAAAAATTAAAGCATTTCAAAAAAAAAAATGAAACTAAAACTAGCAAACTCACTCTAAAACACATTAAAACTAACTGAAATCGAAAACAAAAATTCACAACGAAATCAAAACTAAAACTACTGAAAAATCCAAAGCTGTTATAACCTTGCAAGGGAATTCACTGTTCCAATGAGGGTCCTCACAAAGATAGAAGTACAAGAATGTGTGTGTGTGTGTGTGTGTGTGTGTGTGTGTCCACATACAGAGGTATTAAGAGTAGATGATGAGGAGGCGTTGCTGCAGTGATTTAGGGGCCCCGCTAGGCAAGATGATAAAAAAGGCCCCGTGGAGCCTGTAAGGGAGGGAAAGACCCACAAACGAGCTCCATTCAGTGTGAATGTGTCCCACTTTACTGCCTGCACAGGAAGATGGTGTCTAAAGTCTCTTTTCTATCTCTTCCTTCTTAAAGAAACTGTCTTTCCCTCAAACTTGTGAAAGAAGAATCGATGTCCCTTCCCCCCCCCCCCCCCCCCCCCCCCCTCTCTCTCTCCGTGCCCTGTGGTGGGGTGGTTATTGAGATCACGGTGTGTCTGAGTGGCAGCGATAACCGGTACCCAGGTGCCACTGGCACATGGTGTTTAATTAATTAATGAGACCGCGGGGTTGGTTTTCTAATTCCACCTAGCCGGCACCGGGGTGTGGGGGAGATAGCCGTGAAATGTTTAGGTGTGTGTTTTCAGGCGAGGAAAGGAGAGATGTATGTGGGAGTGTGTGCGTGTTATGGGTGTATATCTATTTTGTTGGCAGTTTGGGAGCTGCTTTCCTTGTTAGTGGAATATTAAATATGTATGGAATATTTTTACTCTGACTTTTAATCACAGCATATGATTGGGAGTTAATCATGGGATAAATGCAGCTGATGATGAGAGAAACACAGTTAGTGTTAATACATCAATCTGAACCTCCGGCTCACTATCCAGGTCAGAGACTCGCTGCCCTGAAACACAGAGATGTACACCAGATTTAAACAATGCAAGAACCAATGGATGGTGTGTGTTACGCAGGTTTTAATGAATTAGATGCTTATAGGGTTACGACTGGAAGAAGTCATTTAAACAAAAAGGCTGGTAAGGATCTTATAATACAATATAATATTATATGATAATAAAATAAATATCAAAGAGAATAGGAGCGAAACCATTTCTCTTAAACATTTTTATTCCATTTAGTTCCAGAGGCGTATGTGCATGCATGTTAGCAATACAAATGTATGATAGTAATATCTAGAAATTGAGTAGTCAACTTTCACTGCAAAAAAGCCAACTTGTATTTTTTGGCCTAAAACAGTGATTTATTGGTAAAACTTGGAAATATAAATTATTGACATTTAGGGCAATAATGTAAGTTAGCACAACAAAGGAAGCCAGTTGTCTGCTCAAAAACAAGTTGGTGAGTTGTTGTTACTTATATCTTTAAGTTGGGGTTCACAACAAGGGACAATAGTTCTGATAACTCTTATTTCTTTGTTGTGAAATTAGGTCATTAGCGAAAGCTAGCGGCTAACTGATGCTAGCGGCGCTGCTTGTTACAGCTACAAGAGTAGCCATTAGCGTATCAATGCTAACTCAAAATTGTGGTCACAACATTAGCTGACATTTCATAGCGGCGTTACAATCGTGCCAGAGAAATTCAGAGTTGAGCAAACTCAAAAACTTAAAATATTTAGTTTAATTGTCCAACTTAAAATTTTAGCGAAGTTTGTTGCCTTGAAATTTTGAGTTCACCCAACTTTTCTGTTTTTTGCAGTGTTGAAGAACTCCTAATGTAACAAGCATCACACACATTATATACTATTATTATTCATTTTTACCTTTATGTTTTCTTCAGTTAACTAAATTTTTAATGAAGACAAAAAAAAGTTATGCAACAACACAATCACTCTTTCTGAATATTTCATACTCAGTTAAATATCTCATTCAAGATTCAAGATTTGAAGCTATATTGTTGCTGTACATTGAAATTCTGGGGTTGCAGAAATTTTAAAAGTTAAAAAAGGAAGTTTGAAACAGGAGAACACAAACAAAATCAGTCAGTCGTTCAGCGGTAGGGCAAATTTCAACATTTGTATGGATAATATTGTACACCAGAAGTGAGGTTTGATGTGAAGGTGTCTGTGAATATATTAATGGGTCAGATGTTCAAATAAAGAGCAGCATTCCATTATTAAGTTAAATATTAATAATATCACATTTCAAATTCAGGTTAATTTCCTTGTAACAAACCTTCTACTTCCATATAGTTGATGTACATGTATTTTAATAAACATTTAGCATTTAGCAAGAGGTGTTCATCATCAACTACTTGTGTGTATCGCTACTCAACTCAGCACGAGCAGAGCTTTTCTTACAGCCTAATATAAAGACTATGTGACAAGTTTGATCAGCAGCTAGTGGTATTTGAATGTCAAAGGTATGTTGGTCATACAAAATAAGAAATGTTGAATTCCTCAACCCAAAAAGACACAAGAACTGTTAATCTCTGTAGGCCAACATTGATCATCATCATCATCATCATCATCATCATTTCCAACACAGCTGATGGTTGCTATTTTGGATTCTAGGGTCTTACAAAGCTAGGCCACATTATTGTGAATGTCAAAGGGGCTACATTTGTTTTTTTTTAACCTTTTTTATTTTTATTTTATTACTTTATTGCAGGTTATGAAATTACACATATTAACAGAACCAGAACTTCACTGTAAAAAATACAGTGAGCGTATGTAAATGTAAATATCAGCAAAAACTGTAATTTATACTGAATAATCCCCTTACTTTTAGGATAATTGTGTCATCATGGTATTTCTCCATTAACTTTACATCAAAATTTTATATTTTTACACTAAAACTGTGTGTTTTCTACAGTTTATGGCAGTTGAATTTAAAGTTTTATGATATTCTTTGATTTACAGTAATTAAAAGTATTCACTATGGTGATGTACAATGTTTAATTTGACAACCTATTTCTGATGCAATTTGACAGTGTTTTACGGTAATTTCTACAAAGGTTTTTAACCTTCATAGATGATAAATCTGAAGAGAAATGAACCTGAACTTTTCATAGAATTGCTGGAGATGAGCCGACTGACATGGCAGCAGCAAAAACAGGTTTTCTGTGCGTCTGTAATGGAAGCACTGAGTAGGTTACAATGTTCTTCTGAGCTAATTTATCAAACACAAACATACAAAAATGTAATTTCTCTTGGATATATGGAAATGTGTTTTAATCAGTGATTAGTGGAAAGAAAAAAATCTGCTTGATTGTTCCTCAGTCTTCTGATGCATGAAGATGCGTCTGTGTAATATACCTTGCCTTCCTTTTCGAGACAGGAGGAGTTTTACTGTTTTACTGAACCTTCCTGCTCATGAATGATAGAAAACGCTTAAACAATAGAAAATCTGCATTTGTATTCACAGCTCATCTTTAAGAGCTGTTTTACATGGTACATGTTAGAAAATTATGTATTTCACTCTTTACTGCTTTCATAAACTATTCAAATATATTAGCTTACACCTCATAAATGTTAAACTGCACAATCTCGTACTCACACTGGCAAAACAGTATTAGGAGCTGATATCACAGAGGAAAGGAATGATTTACTAAAGCTACATAAAACTTCTATAATCTCTGATAGTGGAATATTATAGATAGCCTCTATAAAAATAGCTTTATGGCCCAGGAAAAAGAAGCATTACGACTTGTCCTACGCTGCACGTTGTGCTTTAAACCAACTTATAGCTTAAAGATAAATGAGTC
The DNA here is from genome assembly GCF_030273125.1 of Centropristis striata. Classification (NCBI taxonomy): domain Eukaryota; kingdom Metazoa; phylum Chordata; class Actinopteri; order Perciformes; family Serranidae; genus Centropristis; species Centropristis striata. Next base: position 14,050,630 of record NC_081524.1, read on the forward strand.
CATAGATTTCATACATCATCTAATTCACAGGAGGTTTGTCCATAAAAAATGTAAGGAGTCTTGTTTCAGATGTAAAGTTATGATGGGGTGCAGTCAGATAAGAAACAACACAAGATAACACTGAGAAAACACAAACAACCAGGGCTGCACACTCTGTTCTGATACACAGATATGTGACTTATTGATAAGATTAAATAGTTATCAAAGTTTCCATTAAGCAATGATGTGCTTCTGATGTTTTTTTCATTTAAACTGACTGCACACATGCATTTTTTTTCAATCCTAACTCCAGATAGA